>NC_079190.1:82049700-82349887 GCF_029499605.1 Hyla sarda
TTTTTTACCTAAAATGCTTGGTTTCCCAAAATATTTACATTTTTAAAAAGGGTAATAGCAGAAAATACCCCCCAAAATTTGTAACGCAATTTCTCCCGAGTACGGCGATACCCCATATGTGACCCTAAACTGTTGCCTTGAAATACGACAGGGCTCCAAAGTGAGAGCGCCATGCGCATTTGAGGCCTAAATTAGGGACTTGCATAGGGGTGGACATAGGGGTATTCTACGCCAGTGATTCCCAAACAGGGTGCCTCCAGCTGTTGTAAAACTCCCAGCATGCCTGGACAGTCAGTGGCTATCTGGCAATACTGGGAGTAGTTGTTTTTGCAACAGCTGAAGGCTCCGTTTTGGAAACAGTGGCGTACCAGACGTTTTTCATTTTTATTGGGGAGGGGAGGGGGGCTATGTATATGTAGTGTTTTTTACTTTTTATTTTATTTTTTGTTAGTGTAGTGTAGTGTTTTTAGGGTACAGTCGCACGGGCGGGGGTTCACAGTAGTTTCTCGCTGGCAGTTTGAGCTGCGGCAGAAAATTTGCCGCAGCTCAAACGTGCAGCCGGATACTTACTGTAAACCTCCGCCCATGTGAGTGTACCCTGTACATTCACATTGGGGGGGAGAAACATCCAGCTGTTGCAAAACTACAACTCCCAGCATGTACGGTCTATCAGTGCATGCTGGGAGTTGTAGTTTTGCAACAGCTGGAGGCACACTGGTTGTGAAACACCGAGTTTGGTAACAAACTCAGTGTTTTGCAACCATTGTGCCTTCAGCTGTTGCAAAAGCTACAACCCCCAGCATGTACGGACAGCAGAAGGGCATGCTGGGTCTTGTTGTTATGCAACAGCCGGAGGCATACTACTTTGGCTGGGGATGCTGGGGATTGTAGTTATGCAACAGCTGGAGACACACTGGTTTGCTACTTAACTCAGTGTGTCTTCAGCTGTTGCAAAACTACAACTCTCAGCAGTCACCGACAGCCAACGGGGCAAGTAACAGGTGTGGGCAATATGAAAATCACACCTGAAAGCAGATAAAAAGGAGAGAAGTTCACTTAGTCTTTGCATTATGTGTCTGTGTGTGCCACACTAAGCATGGACAACAGAAAGAGGACTTGAGAACCAAAATTGTGGAAAAATATCAACAATCACAAGGTTACAAGTCCATCTCTAGAGATCTAGATTTGCCTTTGTCCACAGTGCGCAACATTATCAAGAAGGTTGCAACCCACGGCACTGTAGCTAATCTCCCTGGGCTTAGACAGAAGAGAAAAATTTATGAAAGGTGTCTACGCAGGATAGTCTGGATGATGGATAAGCAGCCCCAAACAAGTTCCAAAGATATTTAAGCTATCCTGCAGGCTCAGGGAGCATCAGTGTCAGCGCAAACTATCCATTGACATTTAAATGAAATGAAACGCTATGGCAGGAGATCCAGGAGGACCCCACTGCTGACGCAGAGACATAAAAAAGCAAGACTAAATTTTTCCAAAATGAACTTGAGTAAGCCAAAATCCTTCTAGGAAAACGTCTTGTGGACCGATGAGACCAAGATAGAGCTTTTTTGTAAAGCACATCATTCTACTGTTTACCGAAAACAGAGTGAGGCCTAAAAAGAAAAGAGCACAGTATCTACAGTGAAATATGGTGGAGGTTCAATGATGTTTTGGGGTTGTTTTGCTGCCTCTGGCACTGGGTGCATTGAATGTGTACAAGGCATCATGAAATCTGAGGATTACCAACGGATTTTGGGTCGCACTGTACAGCCCAGTGTCAGAAAGCTGGGTTTGCGTCTGAGATCTTGGGTCTTCCAGCAGGACAATGACCCCAAACATATGTCAAAAAGCACCCAGAGATGGATGGCAACAAAGCACTGGAGAGTTCTGAAGTGGCCAGCAATGAGTCCAGATCTAAATCCCATTGAACACCTGTGGAGAGATCTTAAAATTGTTGTTGGGAAAAGGCGCCTTCCAAGAAGAGAGACCTGGAGCAGTTTGCAAAGGAAGAGTGGTTCAACATTCCGACCAAGAGGTGTAAGAAGCTTATTGATGGTTATAGGAAGCTGCTGATTTCAGTTATTTTTTTCCAAAGGGTGTGCTATCAAATATTAAGTCAAGGGTGCCAATAATTTTGTCCAGCCCATTTTTGGAGTTTGGTGTGACATTATGTCCAATATGCTTTTTTTCCTCCCTTTTTTTGTTTAGTTCCAATACACACAAAGTGAATAAACGTGTTACTGCAATCCTTTTCTGTGAGAAATAATTAATTTTCTTGAAAAATTTCAGGGGTGCTAAAATTTACGGCCATGACTGTAGTAGATTGATATATATTTTTGTGGGGGAAAAACTCAACAGAACTAGTAACTGAGTCATAAAACCATTGCTTAACCTGGGCTTGGGTGTCCAATTATTTAGTCAGCCACCAATTGTGCAAGTTCTCCCACTTAAAAAGATGAGAGAGGCCTGTTATTTTCATCATAGGTATACCTCAACTACAGTATGAGAGACCTAATGAGAGAAAAAATCCATAAAATCACATTGTTTGATTTTCAAAGAATGTATTTGCAAATTATGGTGGAAAATAAGCATTTGGTCAATAACAAAAGTTCATCTCAATACTTTGTTATATACCCTTTGTTGGCAATGGCAGAGGTCAAATGTTTTCTGTAAGTCTTTACAAGGTTTTCACACACTGTTGCTGGTATTTTGGTTAATTCCTCCATGCTGATCTCCTCTAGAGCAGTGATGTTTTGGGGCTGTCGCTGGGCAACACTGACTTTCAACTCCCTCTAAAGAGATCTGGAGACTGGCAAGGCCACTTCAGGACCTTGAAATGCTTCTTACAAAGCCACTCCTTCGTTGTCTGGGCGGTGTGTTTGGGATCATTGTCATGCTGAAAGGCCCAGCCACGTTTCTTCTTCAATGTCCTTGCTGATGGAAGGAGGTTTTCATTCAAAATCTAACGATACATGGGCCCATTCATTCTTTCCAAAACACAGATCAGTCGTCCTAGTCCTGTTGCTGAAAAACCGCCCTAAAGCATGATGTTTCCACCCCCCATGCTTCACAGTAGGTATGGTGTTCTTTGGATGCAACTCAGCATTCTTTCTCCTCCAAACACGACAAGTTGAGTTTTAACCAAAAAGTTCCACTTTGGTTTCATCTGACCATATGACATTCTCCCAATCCTCTTCTGGATCATCCAAATGCTCTCTAGCAAACTTCAGTCAGGCCCGGACATGTACTGGCTTAAGCAGGGGGAGATGTCTGGCACTGCATGATTTGAGTACCTGGCAGCGTAGTATGTTACTGATGGTAGCCTTTGTTACTTTGGTCCCAGCTCTGTCTCTGGTCATTCACTAGGTCCCCCCGTGTGGTTCTGGGATTTTTGCTCACCGTTATTGTGATCATTTTGACACCACGGGGTGAGATCTTGCGTGGAGCCCCAGATCAGTGTTTTTTTTTTTTTAAATATAATTATTATTAAAATTTTTCATATACCCAACAATAGTTATCAGGGACAGTACCCCAGACAATAAACGTGATCATACAGACAAGGCATAAATACAGCTACTGAAAATCACGAGGCATAATTGAGACAAGAAGTCTCAAAAACATTTACAAACATACAAAATAATGAGGGAGAATTAGGTCACCTCACAAACACAAATAGGTGTCCAAACCCCGGATAAAAGGTATCGTTAGGGTAAATAAGTCAAGCTATACGAAGCCTTCCCAAAGAACCTGCAATACTGTTCTTACCCTGTTAAGGACCAAGGGCGTACCTGTACGCCCTGAGTCCGCTCCCTTTCTATAACGTGGGGCCACGCCGAGGCCCCACATCATAGCAGGTCGGTCCCTGCCTCTAACAACTGCCGGGACCCGTGGCTAATAGTGCGCGGCACTGAGCACTATTAACCTTTTAGACGCGGCTTTCAAAGTTCATGGCCGCGTCTAAAGTGAAACTAAACTACCCCCGGCTAGCTCAGTGGGCTGTTCGGGACAGCCACGGTGAAATTGCGGCATCCCAAACAGCTGTAGGAGGGTCCCCCTACCTGCCTCCTGGTGTCTGATCACCGCATGACTGCTCCGTGCCTGAGATCCAGGAATGAGCAGTCTAGCGGCAGAATCATTGATCGATGTTATCCTGTGGGATAACAAAGATCAATGTAAAAGATCAGTGTGTGCAGTGTTATAGTGTCATGATTCGGCAGGCTGGAGGTGGATCCTCTGTGCCAGAGAGGGATTGGCGTGGACCGTGTCAATGGACCGGTTCTAAGTTGCTACTGGTATTCACCAGAGCCCGCCGCAAAGCGGGATGGTCTTGCAGCGGCGGTAGCAACCAGGTCGTATCCACTGGCAACGGCTCAACCTCTCTGACTGCTGAGATAAGCGCGGTACAAGGGAGTAGACAAGAGCAAGGTCAGACGTAGCAGAAGGTCGGGACAGGCGGCAAGGTTCGTAGTCAAAGGTGGAATAGCAGGAGGTCTGGAACACAGTATGGGTAACACAGTAAAGCTTTCTCAAGGCACAAGGCAACAAGATCCGGCAAGGGAGTGCAGGGGAAGTGAGGTATAAGTAGGCAAGGAACAGGTGCAAGCTAATCAGGGTGCTAATCTCAGAGCGCTGGCGCTTGCGTGCCCTAGAGAGCGGAGCCGCGCACGCCAGAGCATGACAGCCGGGGACCGGGACAGGTAAGTGGCCATGTCAGTGCAGCGCTCCCAGTCAGCGGGTCTGACCAGGGCGCTGCAGGGAGAGAACAGTACCCCCCCCTTAGGTCTCCCCCTCTTTTTGTCGGGATGTCGCTCCACAGAGGACGAGGACATCGGGAGCGATTGTAGAGTCTCCTTCTGGGGGACAGTGAAGTCCTGGGTTTTAACATGAATGGCAGACCGGTCAGAAGGAGTGGGAATGGGGAGGGGGGGCAGAGGGTGAGGCTTGGCACGGGGCAGAGTGTCACCAGGACGGGGACTATGAGGGGGCACGGCACAGTCCTGACAGGCCTTGGGGAGACCAGGCACAGGAGGAGACACTGAGGACCGACATACGGGGCTGGGAGCAGACGTGAGGCACTCTTTGCGGCAAGCAGGACCCCAATTCTTGATCTCCCCGGTGGTCCAGTCAAGGGTGGGAGAATGGTGCTGGAGCCATGGCAGACCGAGGAGGATTTCAGAGGTACAGCCGGCCAAAACAAAAAATTCAATCTCCTCGAGATGTGGTCCAATGTTCATAAGCAGGGGCACTGTGCGATAACGCACAGTGCAGTGCAGCTTCACCCCGTTGACCGAAGAAATATAGAGCGGCTTGATGAGACGGGTCACCGGGATGCAGTACGTATCAAGCAAAGAGGCCAGAATAAAATTTCCAGAAGAACCAGAGTCCAAGACGGCCACAGCAGAGAAGGAGGAGTTGGCAGAAGGAGAAATCCGTACGGGCACAGAGAGAGATGGAGAAGCAGACTCCGTACCCAGAGACGCCAGGCCCACATGAGCAGGTTGCGTGCGTGCATTTTCCAGACGTGGAGGACAAATAGGGCAATTCACCAAGAAATGTTCGGTACTAGCGCAGTACAGACATAGATTTTTATCCCTACGGCGAGACCTCTCTTCAATAGTCAGGCGAGACCGATCTACTTGCATAGGCTCCTCGGCGGGAGGCACAGGGGTAGATTGCAAGGGATACCGAAAGAGAGGTGCCCAGGGATTAAGGTCTTTTTCCTGGCGGAGTTCCTGGTGTCTTTCCGAAAAACGCATGTCAATGCGGGTGGCCAAATGGATAAGTTCATGCAGGTTGGCAGGAATCTCTCGTGCGGCCAGCACATCTTTGATGTTACTGGATAGGCCTTTTTTAAAGGTCGCGCAGAGATCCTCGTTGTTCCAAGATAATTCGGAAGCGAGAGTACGAAATCGGATGGCGTACTCGCCTACTGAAGAATTACCCTGGACCAGGTTCAGCAGGGCAGTCTCGGCAGAAGAAGCTCGGGCTGGTTCCTCGAAGACACTGCGAACCTCAGAGAAGAAGGAGTGTACAGAGGCGGTGACAGGGTCATCGCAGTCCCAGAGCGGTGTGGCCCAAGACAAAGCCTTCCCAGACAGGAGACTGACCACGAAAGCCACCTTCGACCGTTCTGTAGGAAATTGGTCCGACAACATCTCCAAATGAAGGGAACATTGTGACAGAAAACCACGGCAGAGTCTAGAGTCCCCATCAAATTTGTCCGGCAGGGACAAGCGGAGGTTAGGAGCGGCCACTCGCTGCGGAGGAGGTGCAGGAGCTGTAGGAGGAGATGGTAGCTGCTGTTGCAGATGCTGTAGCTGCAACTGAAGTTGCTGTACCATGGTGGACACTTCCGACAGCTGGTGACTTAGATGGGCGATCTGTCGGGATTGCTGGGCGACCACCGTGGTGAGGTCAGAGACAACAGGCAGGGGAACCTCAGCGGGATCCATGGCAGGATCTACTGTCACGATTCAGCAGGCTGGAGGTGGATCCTCTGTGCAAGAGAGGGATTGGCATGGACCGTGTCAGTGGACCGGTTCTAAGTTGCTACTGGTATTCACCAGAGCCCGCCGCAAAGCGGGATGGTCTTGCAGCGGCGGTAGCAACCAGGTCGTATCCACTGGCAACGGCTCAACCTCTCTGACAGCTGAGATAAGCGCGGTACAAGGGAGTAGACAAGAGCAAGGTCAGACGTAGCAGAAGGTCGGGACAGGCGGCAAGGTTCGTAGTCAAAGGTGGAATAGCAAGAGGTCTGGAACACAGTATGAGTAACACAGTAAAGCTTTCTCAAGGCACAAGGCAACAAGATCCGGCAAGGGAGTGCAGGGGAAGTGAGGTATAAGTAGGCAAGGAACAGGTGCAAGCTAATCAGGGTGATTGGGCCAGGCACCATCATTGGTGCACTGGCCCTTTAAATCTCAGAGCGCTGGCGCGCGCGCGCCCTAGAGAGTGGAGCCGCGCGCGCCAGAGCATGACAGCCGGGGACCGGGACAGGTAAGTGACCTGGGGTGCGATTCGCGGGCGGGCGCGTCCCGCTATGCGAATCGCATCCCCGCCGGCCATGTCAGTACAGCGCTCCCGGTCAGCGGGTCTGACCGGGGCGCTGCAGGGAGAGAAACGCCGCGAGCGCTTCGGGGAGGAGCAGGGACCTAACATATAGCGGCGTAACATATAGCTCCCTATTGGGGCTATAACATTGCAAAAAAAAAAAGTTAATAAAGATCATTTAACTCCTTCCCTAATAAAAGTAAGAATCACACCCCTTTCCCATATGTGGTATCGTGTGGTAATGTCCAAATTATAAAAATATATCATTAATTAAACCGCATGGTCAATGGCGTACGCACAAAAAAATTACAAAGTCCAAAATAGCATATTTTTGGTCACTTTTTAGATAATGAAAAAATGAATAAAAAGCGATCAAAGAGTCAGATCAATACAAAGAAGACAATTTTAAACGTATAAATTTTCCTGCATGTAGTTATGATATTTTCCAGAAGTACGACAAGATCAAACCTATATAAGTAGGGTATCAATTTAAGAGAAGGTGTCATTTTTACCGAAATATGTACTGCGTAGAAACGGAAGCACCCAAAAATTACAAAATTGTGTTTTTTCTTCAAAAAATGATTTTTTTCCATTATGTCATAGATTTTTGGGTAAAATGACATGTCATTACAAAGTAGAACTGGTGTCGCAAAAAATAAGCCATCATTTGGATTTTTAGGTGCAAAATTGAGAGTTATGATTTTTTAAAGGTAAGGAGGAAAAAATGAAAGAGTAAAAACGGAAATACCCCTGGTCCTTAAGGGGTTAAGGTACCACATAGAATCTACAAACGAGGTCATGACCCTTCTGATTTCCTCATCTTACAGGAATATGAAAATAAAGGACCTCCACTTTAAAAAAAAAAAAAAAAAAAAAAAAGTATTTAGCTGACTTTTCTGCAGACCTCCCTAGTTCCAGTTGGTCCATAAGTACGTAATGCTTAACCTGTTGGAGCACCTCTTCTTTCGTTGGTAGGTCAGGGACCAACCAGCGTGCCAGTAAACACCGCTTATTTTAAATTGGGTCTCCCTCCACACCTCGTTAGTTACAGCTCTGCGAACTTTAGTCCAGCCTTCCAAGATTGGTTTGTGGAGATCAGATTACCCAATTTATCCTCCCAGTAATGGAACATCAAAGCTTCCACTCCCTCACTACCCCATGTCTAATTTTCCAATAAAGGTAAGACAGTGAATGGGTAATGGAATCTGTACCTAGAAAATCATCAAAAGAAACATGTCGACTTTCCTGGGACAATGTAAGTAAATGTGGATGGAGGAAGGAGAGTAGCTGTGAGTATATAAGGAAATTATGAGGTCCCAAGCCATATACCGTTTCCAGTTCACGTAACGTATAATAATGGCCATCAGTGGGATGGACCAGGTGTTTCACTAAAGCAATACCCACCCATTGGGAAATCCGAATGTGACCAGAGAGGCATCGATTTACTTAGAAGGAAGGGGAGGTTGAGCCCGCTTCTACATGCCTTCCAGGCTGCAACTGTATCCCTAATGAGTAGACCCCCCTTGACATCCTTAGGAATAGCTGAGTATTTAGTGTGTAAAAGAGCAGAAAATGACCATGGTCGTAATTAGAATACATACTGGACCCCTTCACCCAGTCTACTCCATGCCTCGGTAGGCACACCAAATTATAATGACGGATATCAGAGAAATTTAGGCCGCCTCTCTCCCTAGGTAGCATCAATTTGTGTAGCGCTATTCTGGGACGTTTGTTAGCCCAAATAAATTAAGGCTGTAGTAAAATGGTTGACTTCCTAGTGCTTCAAGAGAAGAGAGAGAGAGTCTTCATAGGGTACAAGAGTTTAGAAAAGCTCATCATTTTCAGTAAGTGACATCTAGCTAGAAAAGAAGAGGTGGAGAAGCCCATCTACAAAGCTCCACAATGATCTACGTTATGACGGGGAAAGTTTAGAGTATACAGAGAGGATGGAGAACGGCCAATTAAAATCCCCAAATATTTAATAGATGTAGTGGAAATTGAGACATGGACAGTAACAATAAAAGGAAGACCCACCCTCAAATTTCCTTTAAGATCTAAAAGGATACTTTTGGATACATTAACTTTAAATCACGATGAGTTGAAAAATCCTGTAGCAGGCAAAAAAAACCTTGTCCAGGTCAGCCATGGGATCAGATAAAAAAAAGCAATAGATCATCAGCAAATAGAACCGATTTAAGTTCCGTAGAACCCAGTCTTATACCCGACACAGCTAGGTGAGATTGAAGAAAACGAGACAGGGGCTCTAAGGCTAGGTTAAACAGTAGGGAGGGTAATGGGCATCCTTGTCGGGTGCTTCGCTGAGGGCAGAAGGGAGCCGACATGAACCCTGGCAGAGAGATTCTAGCGGATGGGTTGGAGTAAAGAGTTTGAAGATAAGAAAGAAAAGCCCCAGAGAAGCCTATTTTAGAGAGCCCAGAGCCACTCCCATTGCACGCTGTTGAATGCTTTTTCAGCAAAGGACAGTGGGTAACAGCAGACCATCCTTTGACAAAGCCATCCTGAGCTGGGGATATCAAGCGGGGAAGGAGCCGGGCCAGTCGATCAGCCATAATTTTGGAGATCAATTTCAGATCAACATTAATCAATGAGATCAGGCAAAAGCCATCTGGAATAGAATGGTCTTTGCCCGGTTTAGGACGTACACGGAGATAGGCAGTGTTCATCATAGATGGAATGGATGCTCATGAGAGGACGGAATTATACAAAGACAATAAGGTAGAGAGAATGTCAGGTAACAATAGCTTATAAAAGTCGCCTGAGAAGCCATCAGGCCCTGGTGCCTTCCCTGAAGAGAGATTCTTGATAGGCCCAGTCAGTTCCTCAGATGTAATGTCCGCATTGAGACCACAACGATCATCCTCCGTTAAAATAAGTAGATCAACAGCAGATAACCAATCAATAAAGAAGGGGACAGTAGGGGTGGGAGAAGAGTATAGAGAGGAAAAGTAATCGCGCAGGATGTCAACAATCTTATGGGGATGAGAATGACCCACTCCGGAGATAGCCTTCATTATAGCTATATGGGTGGGGGGAAAGGGCCCCTTCGAAAACCTAGCCAAAAGGTTTCCCAATTTATTTTCATAACGAAATAGTAAGGCATCAAAATGGGATTTGTTCTCCCTCCTCTCCAGCCAGTTTTCATAATCAATCCTCGCCTGTTTCCATCCAGCTCTCGATGTCTCAGAAGGGCTAGAGAGAAAGAGGGAATAGGCCTTTCTCAGTTGATCCCCTTTTTCAAACCAGCACTTTTTGGAAGAGGTGACAAAAGCCATAATTTGGCCCTGAAGTACCGCCTTAGCCACCTCCCAGTATAAAGAGGGGTTCTGATCATGATCAGAGTTGTGAGAGGCATATTCCGTCCACTACCCTCTAATTAGTTCCTTGAACTTCTTCTGGTGTGCCACTATAGTGAATAGTGGCAGGGCCATGGGTGTTGCAGTGAGTGGTGGGATCAGATGTTATTAACCCCGGGGGTCGGATGGCATTAACCCCTTTGTGTTTGTGACGCCAGTGTGGTTTTATGGTTCAGGAACACCACATGCCCGGATTCTCCGCTATCCCACGGGCTAGTAGTGAATAAAGAGTCTACAACCAGTTGCAGATAAAAGGAGGCTTTACTGAATTGAAGACAGGTGTAATTATCTTCACAGCTATGGCCAGACTGGGGCGCTGCAGAAAGTAGAACGCCGCGAGCGCTCCGGGGAGGAGCAGGGACCCGGAGCGCTCGGCGTAACAGATGTGGCTGACTTCGTCCAGACTTGCTCAGTCTGTGCTCGAGACAAGACCCCACGCCAAAAGCCTGCAGGGTTGCTTCAACCTCTCCCAGTTCCAGAGTCTCCCTGGTCCCATATCGCCATGGATTTTATTACTGACCTGCCTCCATCCCACGGCAAGACCGTAATGTGGGTGCTTCTCTAAAATGGTGCATTTTGTTCCATTACAGTCTCTTCCTTCTGCACCCCTGTTGGCTAAGCAATTCTTGCGCCATATCTTCCGCTTTCTTGGCCTCCCTTCTCATATTGTGTCCGATAGAGGGGTACAATTCGTTTCCAAATTCTGGAGAGCCCTCTGCGGACAACTAAGAATCAAAATTTGACTTCTCTTCGTCATACCACCCTCAATCCAACGGACAAGTTGAACGTGTGAACCAAATCCTGGGAGACTATCTCCTTCACTTTGTCTCCTCTCATCATGACGACTGGGTCGACCTTCTTCCGTGGGCAGAATTCTCGTATAATCATAAGGAATCATCTGCTTCCAATAAATCTCCTTTCTATGTGGTCTACGACCGTCACCCCTTGCCACCCTTGCCTTTGTCTTCCTCTTCCGGAGTGCCTGCGGTAGATGAGCTTGTCCAGGACTATCCAGTTTGTTACCACCTCCATCTTCCCCCCTCCCTGAGGATACCAAACAGCTTCCATGTCTCCCTTCTCAAGCCGGCGGTCTTTAATCGCTTCTCCCCCAAGGATGTCATCCCTATCCCTATCTACGTCAAGGAGATTTTGGCGACCAAAGTGGTCAGGGGGAGAAGGTTTTTTTGGTCGACTGGGAGGACTGTGGTCCTGAGGAGAGATCTTGGGAGCCGGAGGAAACCATCTTGGACCGCAGCCTCATCCTCAGGTTCCAAGGTACCAAGAAGAGGGGGAGACCAAAGGGGGGGGTACTGTAACGCCGAGCGCTCTGGTCCCCGCTCCTGGACCAGAGCGCGTACGGCGTGTGTCCCCAGGCAGCGCTCCGGCGTCTCAGCGTGTGCGCCCCCGCTCTCTTGGGCTTGGGACTGTTAGATCTAAAGGGCCAGTGCACCGGTGATTGGTGCCTGGTCCAATGTGGTTGGTTAAGGGTTAAGGTTTGTGAGAGGCAGTGCTGCTTGGACTTAATTAGGCCTCACCTGTGCACTGCCTGTCACGATGCCGGCTGGCAGGAGGTGGATCCTCTGTGCCAGAGAGGGATAGCGAGGACCGTGCTAGTGGACCGGTTCTAAGACACTACTGGTTTTCACCAGAGCCCGCCGCAAAGCGGGATGGTCTTGCTGCGGCGGTAGTGACCAGGTCGTATCCACTAGCAACGGCTCACCTCTCTGGCTGCTGAAGATAGGCGAGGTACAAGGGAGTAGGCAGAAGCAGAGTCGGACGTAGCAGAAGGTCGGGGGCAGGCGGCAAGGTTCGTAGTCAGGGGAGATAGCAGAAGTTCTGGTACACAGGCTTTAAACACACAAAACGCTTTCACTAGGCACAAGTGCAACAAGATCCGGCAAGGAAGTGCAAGGGAGGAGGATAGATATAGTCAGGGACCAGGTGGAAGCCAATTAAGCTAATTGGGCCAGGCACCAATCATTGGTGCACTGGCCCTTTAAGTCTCAGGGAGCTGGCGCGCGCGCGCCCTAGAGAGCGGAGCCGCGCGCGCCAGCACATGACAGCAGGGGACGGGAACGGGTAAGTGACCTGGGATGCGATTCGCGAGCGGGCGCGTCCCGCTGTGCGAATCGCATCCCCAACGGCCATGACAGAGCAGCGCTCCCGGTCAGCGGGACTGACCGGGGAGCTGCAGGGAGAAAGACGCCGTGAGCGCTCCGGGGAGGAGCGGGGACCCGGAGCGCTAGGCGTAACAGTACCCCCCCCCTTAGGTCTCCCCCTCTCTTTATCCGGTAACTGCCTCCCCTGGGATGAGGACACCGGGAAAGGATGGAGGGATTCCTCAACGGAAGGCAGAACAGCAGGAGTAGGAATGGGGAGAGAGGGCAGAGGGCGAGACCTGGCACGGGGCAGTGTGACACCAGGACGAGGGCCATGCGGGGACACAGGGGCTTGCCTGATGGGACTGGGAGGGGGGGAGAGGCATTTCCTGTGGCAGGCAGAGTCCTTAATGACCTTAGGGGGACCGGACACAGGAGGAACCACAGGGTCACGGCAGGGAGTACTGGGAACCGGTTGAAGGCAGTCCTTGGAACAAGAGGGGCCCCAACTCTTGATCTCCCCAGTGGACCAATCCAGGGTTGGGGAATGGTGTTGAAGCCAGGGTAGTCCAAGGAGAACTTCAGAAGTGCAATTAGGAAGGACCAAGAATACAATTTCCTCGTGATGAGGTCCGATGCACATTAGGAGGGGCTCCGTGCGGAAACGCACGGTGCAATCCAACTTGGCTCCGTTGACCGCGGAAACGTGGAGTGGCTTGACAAGACGGGTCACCGGAATGCGGAATTTATTCACTAAGGACTCCCGAATAAAATTCCCAGAAGCTCCAGAGTCCAGGCAGGCCACGGCTGAGAGAGAAGAGCTGGCTGAAGTAGAAATCCGAACAGGCACCGTGAGACGTGGAGAAGCCGACTTAGCATCAAGAGACGCCACACCCACGAGAGCTGGGTGCGAGCGTGCGTTTCCCAGACGTGGAGGACGGATTGGGCAATCCACCAAAAAATGTTCAGTACTGGCACAGTACAGGCAAAGATTCTCTTCCTTACGGCGATTCCTCTCTTCCAGGGTCAGGCGAGACCGATCCACTTGCATGGCCTCCTCGGCGGGAGGCCTAGGCGCAGATTGCAGTGGAGACTGTGGGAGAGGTGTCCAGAGATCTAAGTCTTTTTCCTGGCGGAGCTCTTGATGCCTCTCAGAAAAACGCATGTCAATGCGAGTGGCTAGATGAATGAGTTCATGCAGGTTAGCAGGAGTCTCTCGTGCGGCCAGAACATCTTTAATGTTGCTGGATAGGCCTTTTTTAAAGGTCGCGCAGAGAGCCTCATTATTCCAGGATAGTTCAGAGGCAAGAGTACGGAATTGTATGGCGTACTCGCCAACGGAGGAATTACCCTGGACCAGGTTCAGCAGGGCAGTCTCAGCAGAAGAGGCTCGGGCAGGTTCCTCAAAGACACTTCGAATTTCCGAGAAGAAGGAGTGTACAGAGGCAGTGACGGGGTCATTGCGGTCCCAGAGCGGTGTGGCCCATGACAGAGCTTTTCCAGACAGAAGGCTGACTACGAAAGCCACCTTAGACCTTTCAGTAGGAAACTGGTCCGACATCATCTCCATGTGCAGGGAACATTGCGAAAGAAAGCCACGGCAAAACTTAGAGTCCCCATTAAATTTGTCCGGCAAGGACAGACGGAGGCTAGGAGTGGCCACTCGCTGCGGAAGGGGTGCAGGAGCTGGCGGAGGAGATGGTTGTTGCTGCTGTAGCTGAGACTGAATCTGCTGTAGTTGTGACTGGAGTTGCTGTGTCATGGTGGTCAAGTACGACAGCTGGTGATCTTGTTGGGCGATCTGACGAGCTTGCTGGGCGACCAGCGTAGGGAGGTCAGCGACAACTGGCAGAGGAACTTCAGCGGGATCCATGGCCGGATCTACTGTCACGATGCCGGCTGGCAGGAGGTGGATCCTCTGTGCCAGAGAGGGATAGCGAGGACCGTGCTAGTGGACCGGTTCTAAGACACTACTGGTTTTCACCAGAGCCCGCCGCAAAGCGGGATGGTCTTGCTGCGGCGGTAGTGACCAGGTCGTATCCACTAGCAACGGCTCACCTCTCTGGCTGCTGAAGATAGGCGAGGTACAAGGGAGTAGGCAGAAGCAGAGTCGGACGTAGCAGAAGGTCGGGGGCAGGCGGCAAGGTTCGTAGTCAGGGGAGATAGCAGAAGTTCTGGTACACAGGCTTTAAACACACAAAACGCTTTCACTAGGCACAAGTGCAACAAGATCCGGCAAGGAAGTGCAAGGGAGGAGGATAGATATAGTCAGGGACCAGGTGGAAGCCAATTAAGCTAATTGGGCCAGGCACCAATCATTGGTGCACTGGCCCTTTAAGTCTCAGGGAGCTGGCGCGCGCGCGCCCTAGAGAGCGGAGCCGCGCGCGCCAGCACATGACAGCAGGGGACGGGAACGGGTAAGTGACCTGGGATGCGATTCGCGAGCGGGCGCGTCCCGCTGTGCGAATCGCATCCCCAACGGCCATGACAGAGCAGCGCTCCCGGTCAGCGGGACTGACCGGGGAGCTGCAGGGAGAAAGACGCCGTGAGCGCTCCGGGGAGGAGCGGGGACCCGGAGCGCTAGGCGTAACACTGCCTATAAATACCATCTCCTCCCACAGCCTTCTGCCGGATCTTTGTTGCCTTGTGCCTGAGAGAAAGCGTTCTTTGTGCCTGTGTTCCCTGCCTGTTGCCGACCCGTTGCTACTGACTACCGCCTGTGAACCGTTGCTGCCTGCCCTGACCATTTGCTTTGTCCGACTACGCCTTTGCCTCATCCTCTTGTGCCTTGCCTTATCTCAGCAGCCAGAGAGGTTGAGTCGCTACTGGGAGGAACGACCTGGGGGTTACCTGCCGCAGCAAGTCCATCCCGCTTTGTGGCGGGCTCTGGTGAAAACCAGTAACTCCTTAGACTCCGTCCTCCTGGTACGGCCCGCGTCATCACCTCTCTGGCACAGTGGATCCACCACCAGCCTCCGCTACCTGCTACCAGCCCGGATCCTGACAGCTGTGCTGTGCTTGGTCTCTTTATCCAATCACTGCAGGTTGTTCTGTAACCCCCTCATGTCTGTTTTTATGCTGCAGTCTGATAGAACAGGAGTGAGCACAGAGGAGTGTTAGTCTCGTCCTCACTGCTTGGACTGTGCTTCAGCTGGGACAAAAAATAATGCTGCAGCAGGACAGGATTGTGTTCTGGATGGTATAGGGGCCCCTAATGGTGATTTTTATAAGCCATACCTTCTATAAAAAGGTGCTAACAGTTTTTATGAAGTATATTAGAAAAGTTTATGTTTTGCCAAGATGTGCAACATCTAAAAAGTTTTTCATTTTGAAAGTGCCCATTTAAAGGGGTACTTCGTAGGAAAATAAATGTTTTTAAATCAACTGGTGCTAGAACGTTACACAGATTGGTAAATTACTTCTATTAAAAAATCTAAATCCTTCCAGTACTTATCAGCTGCTGTATGCTCCACAGGAAGTTGTGTAGTTCCCTTTAGTCTGACCACAGTGCTCTCTGCTGCCACCTCTGTCCATATCAGGAACTGTCCACAGCAGGAGAGGTTAGCTATGGAAATATGCTTCTACTCTGGACAGTTCCTGACATGGACAGAGGTGGCAGCAGAGAGCACTGTGGTCAGACTTGAAAGAACTACACAAAGTCCTCTGAAGCATACAGCAGCGGATAAGTATCAGAAGGATTGAAATTTTTAATAGAAGTAATTTACAAATTTGTTTAACTTTATGGTTGATAAAACCAAATTCTCTGGAGTACCCCTTTAAGATCCATGTATGCTGCACAATTGTATGGTTCTGCAACACACAAAGCTGTCTCAGTCATGCAATTCAAAGGTCTGCATATGTTGTGCCATGTCCCTTTAACAGTACAACAAGAGGAGCTGCAGAAGAACTGCTCATTGACAATACATTTAGCTGGGATATCCCACCATTGTATGCAGCATCTAATAATCTCTTGTCTATAGAAGTGGATGTCCCCTCCCTGACACTGGATGTCATGTGAATCAGAGATCTGACACGTTACCTGTCCAGTCTTATTTGTTTCCTCCAAAGATTATCACTGGCAAAGGTGTCTTGCGGCCTCTGCACTTGATTTGAAATAACAGGCATGTTGAGCTTAGTTCTAATAGTTATCCTATGTCTATGACCAACTAAAGCCCAAGAGCTGCTTTAGACCAGTGTTTCCCAACCAGGGTGCCTCCAGCTGTTGCAAAACTACAACTCCCAGCATGCCCGGACAGCCTTTGGCTGTCCGGGCATGCTGGGAGTTGTAGTTTTGCAACAGCTGGAGGCACCCTGGTTGGGAAACACTGCTTTAGACGTGTAATTCTTACATTACAGCACAATAAAAATATTTTTGCATTCTGTATATTGCATAGAAAAGCAGTGTTTGGCTGTCTGAGGGTTGTGTCAAAGTCATTTGTATCATACTTGAAAATGAAGATCTTTTATGCCGTAAGGAAGAAAATAACTATCACAATGGGGACATGCACGATGTGAGATTCAGTCTATTTGACTTCCCAGCAATTCCTCTGAAGTCCACTACTGTCTCCCTAACTCCATGTCATTCTGTGATTTCAATGTTTTTAGTTATTGCTTCCATTTTCCCCAGGGCTGTTGTATTAACCCCTACAAAGCACTAACTGCACCCCCAGCAACCTTCAAAAGACTGTAAGTATGAGTATTGGGTATGTTTGACAAATTAGGATATTAAAGAAGTATTCGGGGAATAGTTATTTTCTAATATAGTGCAGCATGGGGTATTATTACAGAATAATGTAGAGGTTCTTGTGTATGCCTTGTTCCTACCTTTTTGTAAATTATGTGACATGCGTGAGATTTTAGACATGCTGTTTGTGATTCAGAGCAAATCTGGATTTGTCTTTGTCTACATTTCCCATGAAACTGCTTAATTTTGAAAGGGTGGGGATGATTCAATCGCCAATGAGGCCAACCTATTCACCTGCTAGACTGTTTCAACCAGAAGCCTTAAAGGGGTACTTCACTGGCCAGCATCCAGAACTAAATGTTCCAAACACTGTTTTCATGCTGCTAGGGTCGGCCACGCCACTCATGACATCACGGCCATGCCCCCTCAATGCAATCGTATGGGAGGGGGCGTTAGTGGAGTACCCCTTTAACAGCTGAGACTCAAAGGTGGGTTGGTGTCAGTTCAAACTAACGTCAGTTTGGATATGTTTTCTTATTTAAAGTGTATTGTTTAGAGAAATATTGGCTTAAAGGGGTACTCCGTTGCTAGACATCTTATCCCCTATCCAAAAGGAGATAGGGGATAAGATGTCTAGATCGTGGTGGTCCCAGCAGCCGGACCCCCGCTATACAACATCTTATACCCTATCCTTTGGATAGGGGATAAGATGTCTGGCAACAGAGTACCCCTTTTGATCACAGTTGAGATGTTTTATGAAGAGGTCTTTAGGCTGTGTTCACATTTTTACAGCATTTTGGTAGTACAGGGTGGGCCATTTATATGGATACACCTTAATAAAATGGGAATGGTTGGTGACATTAACTTCCTATTTGTGGCACATTAATATATGTGAGGGTGGAAACTTTTCAAGATGGGTGGTGACCATGGTGGCCATTTTGAAGGCGGCCATTTTGAATCCAACTTTTGTTTTTCCAAGAGGAAGAGGGTCATGTGACACATCAAACTTATTGGGAATTTCACAAGAAAAACAATGATGTGCTTGGTTTTAACATAACTTTATTCTTTCATGAGTTATTTACAAGTTTCTGACCACTTATAAAATGTGTTCAATGTGCTGCCCATTGTGTTGGATTGTCAATGCAACCCTCTTCTCCCACTCTTCGCACACTGATAGCAACACCGCAGGAGAAATGCTAGCACAGGCTTCCAGTATCTGTAGTTTCAGGTGCTGCACATCTCGTATCTTCACAGCATAGACAATTGCCTTCAGATTACCCCAAAGATAAAAGTCTAAGGGGGTCAGATCGGGAGACCTTGGGGGCCATTCAACTGGCCCACGACGACCAATCCACTTTCCAGGAAACTGTTCATCTAGGAATGCTCGGACCTGACACCCATAATGTGGTGGTGCAACATCTTGCTGGAAAAACTCAGGGAACGTGCCAGCTTCAGTGCATAAAGAGGGAAACACATCAAGTGGATTGGTCATCGTGGGCCAGTTGAATGGCCCCCAAGGTCTCCCGATCTGACCCCCTTAGACTTTTATCTTTGGGGTCATCTGAAGGCAATTGTCTATGCTGTGAAGATACGAGATGTACAGCACCTGAAACTACGGATACTGGAAGCCTGTGCTGGAATAAAAATGGTGCTGTATGTGCATAATATAGGCTTCTTTAAAGGGGTACTCCGATGGAAAACTTTTTTTTTTTAAGCAACTGGTGCCAGAAAGTTAGACCCTTTTAACACTATAAAATTCATCCATTAAAAGATCCGTTATAAACATCCGTTAGAAAAGCTTTAAAAATGGATGTTAAAGATCCGTTACAAAATCCCATTAAAGTCTATGGGATTGTTTGATCATCCATTATGACCCATTATAGTCCATCATGAATTACAGATGTTAGTTGTGACAGAAGAAAAAACGGCACATGCACAAATTTTTCTTCCGTCAAAAGAAAGGGGTAAATTAACAGCCATTATTTTTAACATTGAAGTCTATGGCAAACGGATGAGCCTTTATGTCATCCGTTTGCACCTGGTTTATAATATCCGTCATTACTTCTGAGCATGCTCAGAAGAGGTGACAATAGCAGACTCCTGCAGTGCTGAGGGACTACTACTACTCCCATCATGGAACAGACTAGTTTCCATGATGGAAGTAGTAATTCCCCGGCTGCGGGAGTCTGCAGAAAGCTGGGGTGGCAACATTAGTGTTTGTACTACAACCCCCATCATGGAACAGACTCTGTTCCATGATGGGGGTTGTAGTACAGGAGCTGAGGGATTGATCGCACCGGGTCTCACTTCTGAGACCCGATACGATTAGAAGTTATCAAACGGGAGCGGGCGGCAAACTCCCCTGCGATGTACGATGTATTTACTTTCATTTTTAAATGTCCCCCCCCCCGCAGCGCATTTATATATGTTCCCCCCACAGCGCATTTATATATATTCCCCCTGCAGCGCATATATATGTTCCCCCAGCAGCGCTATTAATGAAAAGTATTCTACAGCAGTGCATCTGGCCGGCATGATGTGCTGCTGAAAGAATACTTTTCATTCATAGTGCTGAAAAGGCATTTGATTACAGAAGCGCTGTGGGGGGCCAGACATATGGATATATGTCTGACCCCTGCAGTGCATCTATATACAGATCCCGCTGCAGTGCTATGATTGATTGACAAGTATTTATTCAGCAGCACATCGCTCTGGCCAGATGCGCTGCTGTAGAATACTTTTCATTCATAGCGCTGCTGGGGACTTATGATAGCGCTGTGGGAGTCTGTAGGCAGAGGTGTTAAAACGGCCATACATGAGGGATGTTATAACGGGTCTAACAGATGAATATGCCGTTATTTTGACAGACATTATTCAGCTGTTAGCACCCGTTATTTCTACAGAAAACGGATGTTTAATAACGGACAAATGCTCATAATGTGAAAGGAGCCTTAAACAGATTTGTAAATTACTTCTATAAAAAATCTGAATTCTTCCAGTACTTATTAGCTGCTGAATACTACAGAAGAAATACTTTTCTTTTTTTGAACACAGAGCTCTCTGCTGACATCTCTGTCCATTTTAGGAACTGTCCAGAGCAGCATATCTTTGCTATGGGGATTCTCTCCTACTCTGGGCAGTTCTTTAAATGAACAGAGATGTCAGCAGAGAGCACTGTGCTCGTGATGTCAGCAGAGAGCTCTGTGTTCCAAAAAGAAAATAATTTCCTCTGTAGTATACAGGAGCTAATAAGTACTGGAAGGATTAAGATTTTTTAATAGAAATAATTTACAAATCTGGTTAACTTTCTGGCACCAGTTGATTTAAAAAAAAAAGTTTTCCACCGGAGTACCCCTTTAAAGGGTTAAAACCATCATATGCCCTGCTGTGGCATATATGGTATTAAAGGAAATGTGTTGTCAATAAATGACATTTTTATGTTACACATTTTTTAAGAAAGATTTTCTACTTTTCCATTTTACTATCTATATTAAAAAATAATCTTGAAATTTTACAGTTTTAATTCTGTCCACTCAGTCTCATTATAAGCAGAGACTTCCTGAAGTCAATGGGGTCTGTGGTGGATTTTCTGATGTGGAAAATCCACTGCCGAAAATCTGCCTCTGACTACCCATGGAGAGCCCGCCCCCATTCAAACTCGCAACGGGAAACACGCTGCGAGTTCGCAATAAAATCTGCCCATGTGAACGACCCCTGAGGGTAGAGTAGGGAAATCAGCAGCATATCAACACCCTAGGCAGATCCCTCCTTTCCCCATGTAGACTGGAAGCCCTTGCAGGCAGGTCCCTCTCTCCCTCTATATCAGTTTGCCATTTACAGTTTCAGCTTCGTTGTAATTGTGTTTGTGTTATGTATTTTGATCCCTTACAGCACCCTGGAACTAAGGGTACTCAAAAAAAATAATTTAATGTAGATTTGTGGTGGCTGGTTCTGAAAAAAAAATCAATTGGTTTCAAAATTTTTGTAGATTGTCAGGTAATCCAAAGCAAAATCTGCAATTACGGTATATATTTAGTTGCTTATTTGTTGTGGATTTTGACTTTCCTCTTCAAAGGCAATCGGAAAAATCTGCAAAAAATCTGCATTGGCCCAGATGTATCAATCTGTCTGGATCATAAATAGTCTGATATTTTTTCAACCAATCACAGCTCAGCTTTCATTTTTCAAATTGCTCTGGTAAAATGAAAGCTGAACTGTGATTGGTTGCTATGGAAAAATCTTTTAAAAAGTCTCAAAAAATCTCACACCACTCCGGACCACGCTTTAAAACTTGCTTAGATCTATACTATTTAGCTATTTATGAAGAACGTGTACTTAAACTTTGAGGGGTGTACACATGGCATACACCCAGGCAAATGGGTAAAAACAACTTTATTTACACAGACAATGATAAATTCTCCCCACTGACTGTAGGCATTGACTGAAGAAATACTGTATACAAAAAGGAATAAGGAATTCTTAAATTTTTTGTTTCCCGCGTTCTTACCCCACACCCTTAAGGGTTGACTGATCTTTTCTCATAGTGTTACTAGTTGTGCATTATCTCTCCATTAGTCTCTAATCAGTTCTTGTAGGTTTAGCTGGTCTTATTACCAGGATTCCCGCTCATTCAAGGCTTGTGGGTCCCAATTTCATGGAGAGCTGGGATGCCTTTTGATGTGCAAAGAATTTGGCTTGGTGAGACTCAGCAGGGCAGGGACTATTAAGGCTTGGGAACGTTAGCACACAACAGACCCCCTGTTCTTTATTCATTGCGGACAGTTGATGCATATAGTGTGCTTCATTACGAGTGTGCTAAAATATGCACGGTTTAATCGTATCACAATTCCTGCTCACTTATATAAAGCCTTCTAGATTGGCATGTCCCAATATGTAAACAGCATTGGTTATTTCTATGTTTGTTCAAAATGTTAATATGTACATGGGTGATCAGTAGAATATTTTTCGCATATTGAATGTCCTGATCTTCTTGTATGCATGGTGAATTCCATCATGATCTATATACATATATATAAAACATTTTTTTTAACAAATGTTTTATTGGTCAATTAGTTACACAATACAGTTATTATAAAATAAAAGCCATAATAAATTCAAATAATAAATATATTTAGGGTACGAAGGTGAACATACTTAGTCAAATGGAACTACATATAGTTCAGATGGGATGTAGACTATAAATAAAGAAAAATATAGTTAGCCGACTGTCCTGGTTTACGGGTATTGTGGGCTCACATTTGATGGTAACTATATTTAGAATGGTTAAATGGAAACGCTCTCTTCACTGGCATCACCTCGTTCCTCAACATTTGGACTTTATGGACTGGTGGTGGGACCGGACTTTCACTTGGGGGGAGATATGTGACTCTCGGGCATTCAAGCATGGATTGTGGTTTCTGTATCCTTCTTAGGCTCTTTGTAGTGCCTGATTTGTTCTGATTTTTTACTTTTATTCTGTTGTTTTCAGAAAAAGTTCAATAAAATATATTTGGAAAAGAAAAATATAGTAATCCTTTCCAAGGTCATAAAGTCGATAAAGTTACACAATGGGAATTGCTCGAGTACGTTGCCTTTACACAACTCATTAACATCATAACCAATGCACATGTACGTAATCCGTGATGGTTTGGTCAGATTTTGTCACGATTTTGGATACATATGTTATTCATAAAAGCAGACAAAAATGGAAAACAATCTTTTTAGAGGGGTTATCCCACAATTTAAAGTTATCCTCTATCTATAGGATAGGAAATAGCTAGCTTATCGGTGGAGGTTTGACCGCTGGACCGCAAAGCATTTTCGTGGCAAGCTGTTATCTGTTTCCATGGGCATCTAGCTGAATTTGGAAAATGTAAATGTAGACAACAATATTATTTAACTTACAATGAAAAAAATTATTTGAAAGTTAATTTGCTACCTTGTTCAATTAGAATTGCCCTTTCAGATTTCTCATGTCAAACAACATATGGCACCTCTTTTCTGCTTCATGTCCTGTAGAGTAAAACAAAAGCATATATAATTCATTTAGGTGTAACCACCCTAAATACAACATATAATTCTAGTCAGAGGCCATTTTCCCTTAAGCGGCATAACTAAACCCTTGTTTATTTTACAATAGTACATTCAGGGAGAGAATACCATATGTTACCTTGTGGTATCCTGTCCACTAACAATGTACCGTGAAACCATAAAGACATTGATGGTAGCTTTTCCTTACTCTATGTCCTTGGGAACCGAGTGCACTACTAAGTTGGCTAAATCCCATGAATGAAATGAGCAGTCATCTCCATACACACCGTAGACCATTGTCAGTACAGAACAAATAACACATCGACTGCCATCACAAGTCTATGTGAATAATTACCAAGAAATACACAGGAAAATAAAGATAATAGCCTAAATTGGGAAAAAGAGGACACACAGGAATGTGTAACACAGCAACACACACTGGCTATTCACAGACTTCAAAGAATGTTTGTGTTTACTAGTATGGGATTTATCTACAATGCTGATTTGCCTGTCTCTGTCCCTTAACAGTGTACACAGTAAACTCAATTACAGTTGATGCTATTAATTGTTAACCACAGAACTCCATTGTGAGCTTTCAGGGTAGAGTACATAAATCTAATAATTCCTGTACAAATGGTTGAAAAATATATTGGAAATATAAGAGCATAATAATAAGAAAAAATTGCACTCAAATTGTAAGTAAAATGTTAATATATTTAAATTTTCATTGAACACATCAATACAGTTTGAATGTGGTTCTATAATGTGCACTGTTATGGCTTAAAATCCACAGGACTGTGTAAATTTGAGGCTGAAATTTGGCCATAGGATAGGGGTTATCTAGCTGATTTCACGGGAGTCGACCACTATCCTAAATATGAAGGACAAATGTCTCCCAGCGGGCATGCCCAGACAGCACTCCATACTCTCTATAGGACTTCTAAACATGCTAAGTGCTAAACTTGACCATGTTCGGTAGCCCCATAGAGAATCCCACTCCAAATGGATATCAGCTCACCCGCTGCATGGACGGGGACAGACCCCAGTCCCCAGGCAGCACTATGCAAGGAAAAGAAATGTCCTTCCAGAGCGGTCTTCTCTGATCAACTTTAGTTTATTAACCCCTTAAGGACTCAGGGTTTTTCCGTTTTTGCACTTTTGTTTTTTCCTCCTTACCTTTTAAAAATCATAACCCTTTCAATTTTCCACCTAAAAATCCATATTATGGCTTATTTTTTGCGTCGCCAATTCTACTTTGCAGTGACATTAGTCATTTTACCCAAAAATGCACAGCGAAACGGAAAAAAAAATCATTGTGCGACAAAATCGAAAAAAAAACGCCATTTTGTAACTTTTGGGGGCTTTCGTTTCTACGCAGTGCATATTTCGGTAAAAATTACACGTTATCATTATTCTGTAGGTCCATACGGTTAAAATGATACCCTACTTATATAGGTTTGATTTTGTCGCACTTCTGGAAAAAATCATAACTACATGTAGGAAAATTTATACGTTTAAAAATGTCATCTTCTGACCCCTATAACTTTTTTATTTTTCCACGTATGGGGTGGTATGAGGACTCATTTTTTGCGCCGTGATCTGAAGTTTTTATCGGTATGATTTTTGTTTTGATCGGACTTTTTGATAACTTTTTATTCATTTTTTAATGGTATAAAAAGTGACCAATACGCTTTTTTGGACTTTGGAATTTTTTTGCGCGTACGCCATTGACCGTGCGGTTTAATTAATGATACATTTTTATAGTTCGGACATTTACGCACGTGGCGATACCACATATGTTTATTTTTTATTTTTTTTACACTGTTTTATTTTTTTTATGGGAAAAGGGGGGTGATTCAAACTTTTATTAGGGAAGGGGTTAAATGACCTTTATTAACACTTTTTTTTAACATTTTTTTTGCAGTGTTATAGGTCCCATAGGGACCTATAACACTGCACACACTGATCTCTAATGCTGATCACTGGCGTGCATTAACACGCCTGTGATCAGCATTATCGGCGCTTGACTGCTCCTGCCTGGATCTCAGGCACGGAGCAGTCATTCGTCGATCGGACACCGGGGAGGCAGGTAAGAGCCCTCCCGGTGTCCGATCAGCTGTTCGGGACGCCGCGATTTCACCGCGGCGGTCCCGAACAGCCCGACTGAGCAGCCGGGTCACTTTCACTTTCACTTTAGAAGCGGCGGTCAACTTTGACCGCCGCTTCTAAAGGGTTAATACCGCACATCGCCGCGATCGGCGATGTGTGGTATTAGCCGCGGGTCCCGGCCGTTGATTAGCGCCGGGACCGACGCGATATGATGCGGGATCGCGGCGCGATCCCGCTTCATATCGCGGGAGTCGGCGCAGGACGTAAATATACGTCCTGCGTCGTTAAGGGGTCAAAGGGGTACTACCGTGGAAAACTTTTTTTTTTTTTAAATCAACTGGTGCCAGAAAGTTAAACAGATTTGTAAATCACTTCTATTAAAAAATCTTAATCCTTCCAGTACTTTTTAGGGGCTGTATACTAAAGAGAAATCCAAAAAAGAAATGCATTTCCAGTGATGTCCTGACCACAGTGCTCTCTGCTGACCTCTGCTGTCCATTTTAGGAACTGGAGAAAATCCCCATAGCAAACATATGCTTCTCTGGACAGTTCCTAAAATGGACAGCAGAGGTCAGCAGAGAGCACTGTGGTCAGGACATCACTGGAAATGCATTTCTTTTTGGATTCCTCTTTAGTAAACAGCCCCTAAAAAGTACTGGAAGGATTAAGATTTTTTTAATAGAAGTGATTTACAAATCTTTTTACTTTTCTGGCACCAGTTGATTTAAAAAAAAAGTTTTCCCCTTTAAGGGATGCAACACATGCAAGGTTTTAAAACAGTGACACGTTTTAGCTATTTGTCCACAGTCCACATAGTCATGACTAAGGCTGTGGAAACTAGCTGAAACGCGTCACTGTTTTAAAACCTTGTATGTCTTGCACCGCTTAATAAACTAAAGTTGATCTGAGAAGACTGCGCTGGTAATTCCTTTTCCCCATAGTGGGACACTGGCCACACATGCACACTGCTGCTGATCTATACATCCAGGGGACAATTGTCCTCCTTTTGGGATTCCAGGGGTTTCATAGACTAAAAACCAATCAAGTAGTTATCCCCTATCTTGTGGATAAGGGATAACTGTGGATCTTGGGATAACCCTGTTAAAGGGGTACTTCGCTGCTCAGCGTTTGGAACAAACTGTTCCTCTAGGCTGTTGCTCTAGGCCAGTGGTCTTCAACCTGCGGACCTCCAGATGTTGCAAAACTACAACTCCCAGCATGCCCGGACAGCCGTTGGCTGTCCGGGCATGCTGGGAGTTATAGTTTTACAACATCTGGAGGTCCACTGGTTGAAGACCACTGCTCTAGGCATTATATTTCTGTTACTAAACATGATCCACCAATAATCAAATGTATAGTGGTGTCCTAGACAGGTTAGATGTTTTATCTTCCCCGAAATTATATTGGAGGGGCAAGCTGTGCATAACTAGCTTGCCCCCTGACTGGAGAGCCGGTAGGGGTTAATAGGAAAAGAGAGTGGGTCACCCTTCCCCCCAGAGTCTGCCTGGTTACAGCAGGTGGTAGGTCCCAAAGGTGGGGGGAAGGAGTGCGCCTATCAGATAGCCCTCTCTTCCCGGGCTATTAGGGCACCTCCCTGGGGGTTTATAAGCCCCACGCTCCCTTCCCCCCTCCAATCTGCCCAGGACCCGGAGTTTTGCCCCTCCCTCCCTTTTTGTTATGTGTTTGTAAGTCACAGCTTGGCGGAAGGAAGATAGAAGAAGCGGGGTCAACCCGGGGTAGACCTCCGCACAGGACGATGCGGCAGTACCTCGCGGGTTGGCAAGAAGCCAAAGAGTGCCTTGTTCGTGTTTTATAATTTTGGTTATTTATATATTTATAATAAATAAGCTGTGGCCGATTCCCACCCATTTAAAAAGTTAAAGGTGTCAGTGTGAGTTATTTGTATATAGTTATTTAAATAAAGGGGAGGGTGGTTATAGAGGGTTGAAGAGTTAATAAGTCTCAACAGTCTGAGAGATAAGTAGTGGCCAGAAATTCCTGAAGTCCTGTATCTAACGTCTTACTAGAATACAATGTGTTCAGCCCAGCCATGTTAATGGAGGATTTCAGGGTAATAGCTGTAGGCAAAAATGAATTTCTATAAATTTGCTTTGGAACAACTCAATTAAATATATTTCTTTGAGAATTTAAGTCCTTTAGTATTTGTTTGGCAGGAACAATAAATGATTATCAATTCATGAGTCTTTTAAATTACACTAATCTTACTTGAAGTGTTTTTAACAGTACACACAACGGAAGTCCTCTAACTTTACCATCTTGAAGCGTGTGGAACAACCTTTTCCAAAAGTCTTTGATAGAAAGAGAAGAAATGCAACTTTATCATTGGGAAATCATGGAACCCCAAGTATTTTTTACTGGATCAGCATGAAATCTGGGGGCAATAACCTGCACACAGCCTTTGTACTGTGTGCAGGAGGTGTGTATAGCAATATTTTTACCTAATATTTGCAGGCTTTCACTACCCCACTGACGGTCGGATAGGCGTGGCACGAGGTACACGATGCCCCGCTGCCGCCACTCCCACCCCGCTGTGTGATTGACATGTGCGCACGGGTGGCTGTCATGCCATATTTTCATCTCCCACTTGGTAAAGTATTATGCTATACATTCATTTCCAGTCCTGGTTTGGTTAATATACTTAAAGGGGTATTCCAGGCAAAAACTTTTTTTTTATATATATCAACTGGCTCCGGAAAGTTAAACAGATTTGTAAATTACTTCTATTAAAAAATCTTAATCCTTCCAATAGTTATTAGCTTCTGAAGTTTTCTGTCTAACTGCTCAATGATGATGTCACGTCCCAGGAGCTGTGCATGATGGGAGAATATCCCTTACATGATGGGAGAATATCCCCATAGGAGCTGGACAAATCTGTTTAATCTTTCCGGAGCTAGTTGATATATATAAAAAAAAAGTTTTTGCCTGGAATACCCCTTTAATGCTACATTTTTCTTCCACTCAGTATCTGCCCTTTGATTTTTGCACTTTATTTGAGATCTTAGCGTATCTGCTTGATCCCATTGCATTATATTGTTATGTAATATGTTGGCAGTATATTGTGTCTTTTCTGTCTGTGGTGGGTAGCCGTTATATTTTATATATATCGTTCTGTAACCTCAGTACTGGCATATATGTGGAGCCCCCGATTATCTCTCAGCAATTTTGGATATTAGACATATACAATATGTGTGTCTTTTAAATGATTTTAAATGTTTGTCATTGTTTGCATTTATGTCAATAAAGTATACTTTTTGAAATATATATGTCCTTTTTTACGCTTTCCTTTTTTGTGAACTGTTACAGAGCTGACAGATTACCTTTGACCCTGTTATTCCCCCGGCATACACTCAAGCACCAACACCATAAATGATCAAAGCTTTAAATGGAAAGTAAGTTTGGAAAGAGTCTTCATGTCACTAAACATAAAGCCAATACGGTATGTAATTATGTAATATGTGACATATGAGTTGGTGCTGTGCATCTAGGGAATAAAGTTGTGTTGCATTTTTGAACAGCTATATTAGCCAACTATCATATGTGGCAATTTAGCATTTACAAAAATAACATCTTTCCATACATAAGTATCATGCCCATATGCTAGTGACATATGTTTCTTCAAGTGCCAGATTGAATACATATGAATATATATATCAGTTGCAATAACTGAATTTGATCAGATTCTATCAAAACTGTAGCAGGTTAAGGGTATGATAAGAAACAGACGTCCAGCGCGGATGTCAAGCAATACGAAATTCTTTATTCAGCCATAACGCTAAGTGATGACAGGTGACGTGTTTTGGCCGCAATCAACGGCCTTAGTCTATTAGTCTATCAGGTTAAGGGTAAGTTTGGACCAGGGACCATTTTTGGACCAGGGCTCAAGTCCTGCAGGAACTCATGGGAACTGAGTTCCTGTACTTTTTCCACAGCAGGAATGCAGTTCCCATTAGCAGGAGTCCTGCAGGACCAGCCTTTAAAGGGGTACTCCGCCCCTAGACATCTTATCCCAGGGGTCCCGCCCAGACATCCGGTGCACGGAGTGAGCTTTGCTCCTTGCTGAATGACTGGCGAAGGGGGGTAGAGGCTTGTGACATCACGGCCATGCCCCCTCAATGCAAGTGTATGGGAAGGCGGCATGACGGCCGTCACTCCCACTCCCACACTTTTTTTCTCCCAGGACTTGACCCCTGGTTTGGACCTACTGTATGTCAGTGGAGGACACCATCCTAAATCTTTCTCTGCTGAATCCAATTTTTGTTAAAGGAGTAGAGCAGTGAAAAATAACTTATCCCCTATCCTAAGGATAGGGGATAAGTTATAGATCGCGGGAAATCCAACCACTGGGTCGCCCCGTGATTTCCTGAACGGGACACTCTGCTGAACGGGGCACTGAACCGGGGCAGTCTGCTGGAAGGGGACGTGTTGACCTCCACACGGAACGGCGGCCGACATGCTCCCTTCATGTATCCCATATAGATAATGAAGGGGTCATGTCAGCCGCGGCTTTCTGCAGGGGTCGGAACAGCCGCTTCCGGGGCCCTGTTCAGCGATTGCAGTGGTTGAACCCCCTGCAATCTATAACTTATCCCCTATCCTTTGGATAGGGGATAAGATTTTTTTCACTGCACTACTCCTTTAAGATAGGACCACACAACCACTAGCCTCTTTGAGCTGTCTAGGTAGATTCATCACCTTTTTAACACAGTCTTTCCCCTATTAATGTATGGAAACTACACAAAGGCCTATCCCTTGTGTCACTTGTACTTTAGCCTGTACCCTTTTGACTGCCAGATTTCTCACCAATTTGTTTGTGATCCTTTTAACACCCTTTAAGATTATAGAGAACAGCATCTGTTGGAGCAAGCAGAAGACATTCTGTGAATTGCTGCGAACAGTGGATCATATGACGCCTTTCACAATTATCAATGTCCTTCAGCTCAGATCCCTGGAGCAGTGTTTCCCAACCAAGGTGCCTCCAGCTGTTGCAAAACTACAATTCCCAGCATGCCCGGACAGCCAACGGCTGTCCGGGCATGCTGGGAGTTGTAGTTTTGCAACAGCTGGAGGCACCCTAGTTGGGAAACACTGCCCTGGAGGAATTAATCTGGTTATCAAATAATGTTCTCTCAAAAGAGAAATATGTGGACGGTCTTCTTTTCCTTTATTACAATATGTTGATACAGCTTTAAATCCTCTAATCTATAAACGTCAATCTTCTCGGAGGATTTCAGCCTTTACTGTTCATAATAGAAGTGGACAGCTGCCCAGTGGCAACTTCCCTCACCCCAAATATGTCACAACCAGAACATAGTCTGATGGGAAGATTGCATTGTAGTGTAACAAGGTGCAGGAAACACTGATTGGAATGACCACTGGAAAGCCTAAAATAGGTTAAATGTCATTTTCCAAATCATTTGTTGTACATTTTTTTTATATGTATTAATTGAATAATAATAATAATTTAAATAATAATATTAGTAAGTACGACCTTTTTTTTTTTTTATGCACCTCCAGCCATATATAAATTCTCTTTACAGTTACTTGAACTCTTTACCTCTACTATAAACATTAGATACCATCCAGCCAATCACTACTACACTCCTATGTATGTATTTGTATGTATATGTATGTATATATATATATATATATATATATATATATATATATATTGTAGCAACTACCTATTCCACATGATTGGAGGTTCCTGTCCTCACAAGCTTAATTTAAAATGTATTTATTAAAGTGTGGGAGGAAAGCGGAGAATCGTACACACTACTGTGAGCTGGGCATTTTAGCTTTTAAAGACATTGGCCCTGATTTACTAAGAGTGTTGTGTAGTTTTCTTTGTGGGTTTTAATTCCCTACAATTTTTTCCACGGTACTTACTACATTTTCCACTTTCCCTACATTGTCCTCTGATCTGTAGGGTTTTCCTCAGCTCAAATCCACTACATTTTATGTGGAAACCTTAGTAAATATGTTGGGTTTTTGTGAAAATGTCAGGAACACGCCCCCTTTTTTGTTACCACACCCCCTTTTCCAACAACCACGCTCTTTTGTGACCACGCCCCCTTTTCCCGACTGCCACGCCACTTTTTTGGGTTCTCTTAGTAAAATGGAGAGTTAGTCGGATTTTTTCGATTCTGGCGCAGACAGAATTTCTGGCGCACAACCCGACAAAACATGTTGGGTTTGCAATAGTAAATGAGGGCCATTGTCTGACACACAAAGAGTCGGTACAGTAAGATGTAACAAAATATAGAGGCATATTGTCTATGCACCAAAAATTGAAAACTATTCCAGCAATTGGCTATTGACAGTGATAGCGTGAGCAGCATTCCCTGTATGTCAAGTCAAGACCAGGAAATGGAGATCAGCGGGGACCCAGGTACTGTTGGCACTGCAGTGGGATCAATTTATTGTTCATGGATTCCTTAAACATATCTGGCTGTATAAAAACATTCAACGAGTTCTTACATGTAAATCCTGCCCTTGCAATAATTCGTAAAAGTACAGCCTACACTCTTGAAAAACCTAAAATCTCAGATATTTAAAGGGCTATTCCGGGCAAAACCTTTTTTTTATATATATATATATATATATATATATATATATATATATATATATATATATATATATCAACTGGCTCCGGAAAGTTAAACAGATTTGTAAATTACTTCTATTAAAAAATCTTAATCCTTCCAATAGTTATTAGCTTCTGAAGTTTTCTGTCTAACTGCTCAATGATGATGTCACGTCCCGGGAGCTGTGCATGATGGGAGAATATCCCCATAGGAACTGCACAGCTCCCGGGACGTGAGTCATCAGAGAGCAGTTAGACAGAAAACAACAACTTAACTTCAGAAGCTAGTAACTATTGGAAGGATTAAGATTTTTTTATTGAAGTAATTTACAAATCTGTTTAACTTTCCGGAGCCAGTTGATATATAAAAAAACGTTTTGGCCTGGAATACCCCTTTAACCCATATAGAGAAGCTGCCATGTTAAAAATGCAGTCTAGTCTGCAGACATCATAAAGAACAGGGGGCAGATTGATATATAGTTTTGTAAGGAAAGCTCCAAAATATCTTGTAATTTATTCTCGGAAATCTCTGCTCATTCTATGCAGCCATGTGGGCGGTCCTACTCCGTAATAAACAGCTCCATAAATACACTTGTCTACAGATGTCAGTCACTGAGTAGGACCGCCTACATGACTACTTAATCAAGAATGATGAGAGATTTACAGGAATAATTGACAAGTTATCCAGGAACTTAACCACAAAACTATTTATCAATCTGCTCAGCTCCTCCTGCTCTATAACATGATTTCTGTAGATTGGATTGCATTTCCATTGTGTGGGTTTCCCTTAGAGGGGATGTATAGCCTACATTATTATTATTTTTTTTTTTTTTTTTTTTTTTTTTTTTACTGAATAGATCCAGATACTGAAGCATGTGGTTTTTCTGGTTTGTTTGTAATTTAAGATCATCATTTTTTTTATTCAATTTTTTTGCACAATATTATGGGGGCTGCCATCTTGCCTTAGGTGTTTTTAACAGCATTTAGAGATATGGTGTACAGCAGGACCCATGTACATAGGCAACAATAAACAGGAGCTGTGTCATTTACATAAATGGTAAACATTACAGGACCTACTCTGTGACCTATGCAAAGGTAATTTCGCAGGGAGGGGGAGGCAGAGATGTGAGCATAATCTATTGTCTTACCTATCAACTAATGTCACCACCTTTTTCTGCAATGCTGTACAGATCACGAACCAACAGCTTACTCCCTAAAGGGGTACTCCGGTGGAATTTTTTTTTTTTTTTTTCTCAAATCAACTGGTGCTAGAAAGTTAAACAGATTTGTAAATTACTTCTATAAAAAAAAATCTTAAAGGAGATCTGCAGTGAAATAAATGTATCCTCTATCCACAAGAGAGGAAATAAGTGTCTGATCGTGGGGGGGTCAGACCGCTGGGACCCCCGCGATCTCCCGTACTGGGCCTGTAAATAGGGGATACGTTCATTTCACTGCAGATTTCCTTTAATCCTTCCAGTACTTATCAGCTGCTGTATACTACAGAGAAAGTTGTGTAGTTCTTTTCAGTCTGACACATTGCTCTTTGCTGACACCTCGGTCCACTGTCATTAACTGTCCTGAGCAGTGGAGGTTCGCTATGGGGATTTGCTCTTTCTCTGGAGCATTGTGGTCAGACAGAAAAGAACAACTCAACTTCCTCAGTTGATAAGTACCGGAAGTAAAGGAAAAAGTAATTTACAAATCTGTTTAACTTAATAGCACCAGTTGATTTGAAATAAATAGTTTTCCACCTGAGTACCTCTTTAACCCCTTAAGGACCCAGCCATTTTACACCTTAGGACCCGGCCATTTTTTGCAGATCTGACCACTGTCACTTTAAACATTAATAACTCTGGAATGCTTTTAGTTTTCATTCTGATTCCGAGATTGTTTTTTCGTGACATATTCTACTTTAACTTAGTGGTAAAATTTTTTGGTAACTTGCATCCTTTCTTGGTGAAAAATCCCAAAATTTGATGAAAAATTTGAAAATTTTGCATTTTTCTAACTTTGAAGCTCTCTGCTTGTAATGGATATTCCAAATATATTTTTTATTCACATATACAATATGTCTACTTTATATTTGCATCATAAAATTGACGAGTTTTTACTTTTGGAAGGCATCAGAGGGCTTCAAAGTCCAGCAGCAATTTTCCAATTTTTCACAAAATTTCCAAAATCACAATTTTTCAGGGACCAGTTCAGGTTTGAAGTGGATTTGAAGGGTCTTCATCTTAGAAATACCCCATAAAAGACCCCATTATAAAAACTACACCCCCCAAAGTATTCAAAATGACATTCAGTCAGCATTTTAACCCTTTAGGTGTTTCACAGGAATAGCAGCAAAGTGAAGGAGAAAATTCAAAATCTTCATTTTTTACACTCGCATGTTCTTGTAGACCCAATTTTTGAATTTTTAGAAGGGGTAAAAAGAGAAAATGTATACTTATATTTGTAGCCCAATTGCTCTCGAGTAAGCACATACCTCATATGTCTATGTAAAGTGTTCGGCGGGCACAGTAGAGGGCTCAGAAGGGAAGGAGCGACAAGGGGATTTTGGAGCGTACGTTTTTCTGAAATGGTTTTTGGGGGGCATGTTGCATTTAGGAAGCCCCTATGGTGCCAGAACAGGAAAAAAAAACACATGGCATACCATTTTGGAAACGAGACCCCTTGAGGAACGTCACAAGGAATAAAGTGAGCCTTAATACCCCACAGGTGTTTCACGACTTTTGCATATGTAAAAATATTTTACAAAAATTTCAATAAAATGTGTGTTTCCCCCACAAATTTCACATTTTTGCAAGGGTTAATAGCAGAAAATACCCCCCAAAATGTGTAACCCCATCTCTTCTGAGTATGGAGGTACCCCATAAATTGACCTGAAGTGCACTACGGGCGAACTACAATGCTCAGAAGAGAAGGAGTCATATTTGGCTTTTTGAGAGCAAATTTTGCTCGGGGGCATGTCGCATTTAGGAAGCCCCTATGGTGCCAGAACAGCAAAATAACCCCCACATGGCATACCATTTTGGAAACTAGACCCCTTGAGGAACGTAACAAGGGGTACAGTGAGCATTTACCCCCCACTGGTGTCTGTCAGATCTTTGGAACAGTGGGCTGTACAACATTTTTTATTTGCGCAGCCCACTGTTCCAAAGATCTGTCAGACACCAGTGGGGTGTAAATTCTCACTGCACCCCTCATTACATTCCGTGAGGGGTGTAGTTTCCGAAATGGGGTCACATGTGTTTGTTTTTTTTTTTTGCGTTTGTCAAAACCGCTGTAACAATCAGCCACCCCTGTGCAAATCACCTCAAATGTACATGGTGCACTCTCCCTTCTGGGCCTTGTTGTGCGCCCCCAGAGCACTTTGCGCCCACATATGGGGTATCTCCGTAGTCGGGAGAAATTGCATTACAAATTTTGGGGGGCTTTTTTCCCTTTTACCTCTCGTCAAAATGAAAAGTATAGGGCAACACCAGCATGTTAGTGTAAAAAATTTATTTTTTTACACTAACATGCTGTTGTAGACCCCAACTTCACCTTTTCATAAGGGGTGAAAGGAGAAAAAGAATTTGTAAGGCAATTTGTCCCGAGTACGGCGATATCCCATATGTGGCCCTAAACTGTTGCCTTGAAATACGACAGGGCTCCAAAGTGAAAGCGCCATGCGCATTTGAGGCCTGAATTAGGGATTTGCATAGGGGTGGAGATAGGGGTATTCTACGCCAGTGATTCCCAAACAGGGTGCCTCCAGCTGTTGCAAAACTCCCAGCATGCTTGGACAGTCGACGGCTGTCCGGCAATACTGGGAGTTGTTGTTTTGCAACAGCTGGAGGCTCTATTTTGAAAACAGTGGCGTACCAGACGTTTTTCATTTTTATTGGGGAGGGGGGCTGTGTAGGGGTATGTGTATATGTAGTGTTTTTTACTCTTTATTTTATTTTGTGGTAGTGTAGTGTAGTGTTTTTAGGGTACAGTCACACGGGCGGGGGGTTACAGCGAGTTTCCCGCTGCGAGTTTGAGCTGCTGCGCAAAATTTGCTGCATCGCAAACTTGCAGCCTGATACTCACTGTAAGCCCCCGGCCCATGTGAATGTACCCTGTACATTCACAGGGTGGGGGGGGGGGGGGAACCTCCAGCTGTTGCAAAACCACAACTCCCAGCATGCACAGTCGATCAGTGCATGCTGGTAGTTATAGTTTTGCAACAGCTGGAGGCACACGGGTTGGGAAACACCGAGTTAGGAAACAGACAATGTTTCCCAACCAGTGTGCCTCCAGTTGCAAAACCACTACTGCCAAACATTCTCAGGTATGCTGGAAGTAGTAGTTCGGCAACATCTTTAGAGCCAGATGTTGCCGAACTACAACTCCCAGCATGCTTGGAGTTGTAGTTTGCAACATCTGGAGGACTACAGTTTGCAGACCACTAATACAGTGGTTCCCAATCTGTGCCCTTCCAGATGTTGCAAAACTACAACTCCCAGTATGCCCAAACTGTCCAGGCATGCTGGGAGTTGTAGTTCTGCAACATCTGAAGGGCCAGATGTTACAGAACTACAACTCCCAGCATGTCTGGACAGTAAGGGCGTGCTGAGGATGTGTGGTTTTGCAACATCTGGAAGGGCACAGTGGTCCCAAAACTGCGGACCTCCAGATGTTGCAAAACTGCAACTCCCAGCATGCCCAGATGCCAAGGGCTGTCTGAGCATGCTGGGAGTTGTAGTATACAGGGTCCCAATACAGCAATGCATGTCGCTTTACGGCAACGTGCATTGCTGTAAAGGGCCCGACCGCGGCTGAAAATCCACTCACCTGTCGCCGCCGCCATCTTCCTCGCCGGGATCTGGGTCTTCAGGGACGAGGTAAGTACTGGGGCCGGTCCCCAGCACTCCCCCGTCCCCTGCCGCGTCCTCCGGTCTTCCTCCCGTCCTCTCCGGACTTCCAGGGGCCGGGCAGGACGGGAGGAAGTAACCCCCCCCCCCCCCGCGATTGGTCGGTTAGATAACCGAAGAATCGCAGGGGATCGGAGGAGGTGGCAGGCTTGCCACCTCGCTCCTATACTTTAGCATGGTCCTGGCTGTCTGTGACAGCCGGGATCATGCAAAATTACCGGGCGGTCGGGTCCCAGAGACCCAATCAGCCTGGTATCGCCGCAGATCGCAAGGGCGATTTCCCTTGCGATTTGCGGCGATCGCCAACATGGGGGGCCTACATGGCCCCCCTCGGAGTTTGCCCTGGATCCCTGCTGAAGGATTTCAGCAGGGATCCGCTTCCGATCTCCGCCAGGTGAGCGGCGGAGACCAGGAAAAGACCATGACGTATGCATACGTCATGGGTCCTTAAGAGGTTAAGGGGGAACTGAACTGAACTTATCCCCTATCCTGTGATTAGGGGGTAACTGACTACTTACCTGGCCTTGGCGCGCTAAGGCCCCCATCCTCGGAGTGACAGCCCACTCAGTGGGATATTGCTGCGGCTGGTGATTAGCCGCAGGTGGAGGTCCCCACAGTTGGATTCCCCGCAATCAGGCACTTTTTTCCTATCGAAAGGATAGTTCAGTTTTAGGATTAGTGTTGAAATGAAAATTGCCTGATTTCAGGATTATTTTATAATATAGATATTAAAATGTTTAATGAGACATTCCCTTTAAATCACCCAGTCAATGCTGTTGTCAAGAAAGGGAGGGAGCTTGTAATCACATGGTTAAATGTTTATTTAGGGGCAGCCCATAAGGTTGTAAAAGCAAAAGCAATGGGGAAATCACCTGTTTTCTGCTATTCCTAAAATAAAAACACAGCTTCATGCAGCTATGTCAGCAGAAAACTATGAGAAGACTATCGCTGCTGGGATGTGGGAGGCAAAAACATTTTTTAAATAATTTTGCTCCACAAAGATAAATGAGTCTGTGATGTACGTCATGTTACCTAAAACAGCACATATGTATTCCTTTACATACAGTATATGCATGTGGTGTGCATCTGATTTTACCAACTTTACTTTTAAGCAAAAACACTTTAAGGCAGTTACATATGAGCCAATAGAAGAGTAATATGTTAAATATATGGTAGCCAGGAGTGGTGTAGGGAAATACCTGATCACTTTGTGATGCCAGGGCACCGTTATCCTATACACGGTCCAAGGTTGGAAGCAGCTTCTCCTGGGCCAGACATGGGGAGTAAATGAACACACCGATGTCAGGTTATGGATAACTGTCTTTACTGAGCTGGGTGCAGGTGGTATTACATGGACAGTATGGTGCAGAGTAAGAGGATGCAGTGTAACCCCTTGGGAGCCCTGTTGCCTTGCTGGGACTTGTGTTGCTTTCTCCAAATGAATGGATACTGACTTGAAAGATGGGTAGATTGATCCTGGTAGCTAGGTTTCTGTCAAAGTATTGTAGCTTTCTCCACCAAGGCATGAACTTCCACCGTGCGGGTGATCCTTGCAGAATGACCCGACTGAAAAAGTTTAATGTGGGCCTTCCCTTGAGGCTTCTACATACAACACACCTTAAAGTGGTTGTCCATCGTAAGGTGATTTTTTAGTAGTACATACCTGCCAGAACTGGGTATTTCCTGTTGAATTTCGTTCTCTAAACTACACATCCCATAGTTCCTTAGTTTGTAAGTATGAGGTCTCTTTCCTCCCTCCCACACATCAGCCACCCCACCCATTGAAACACACCTGTGATCCCTTCAATGCAATACACTAGTGTTTCCTAATCAGGGTGCCCACAGCTGTTGCAAAATGATCTCTCTCCCACCCAGCGGTCGCTCCACTCATTGAAGCAGGACAGACTCCCTCTGATCATCTGACTAGTGATTAGGGATTGACCGATTATCGATATGGCCGATATTATCGGCCGATAATCACGATTTTGGGCATTATCGGTATCGGCAATTACCTTGCCGATAAGCCGATAATGCCCCGCCGCCCGCACCGCCCCCATCGCACCGCGTCGCACCCCCCCACCGCACCGCCCCGGCCCCATTGCCTCCCCCATCCCCGGTTTTATAATTACCTGTTCCCGGGGCCCACGCTACTTCTTGCTCCTGCTGCGTCCTGCGTTACGCTGTGCGCAATGACGAGTAATGTGACGTGCGCGACGTGACGTCACCGTCAGTGCGCACAGTGACAGTTCAGGAGGATGTCACCGGAGCCAGATGTAGAGTAGACCCCGGGAACAGGTAATTATAAAACCGGGGATGGGGGAGGCAATGGGGCCGGGGAGGTGGCGGTGATAGGTCTCAGGACCCCCGGACAGGCAGGGGGAGAGAAGCGGGGGGGGGGGGGGGTGGCGGCAAAAGCCACTGCAGTGGTGTCGCGGGGGGATAAATAGCCGATAACTTATACCGGAATATCGGTATAAGTTATCGGCTATCGGCCCTAACCTCCACCGATTATCGGTATCGGCCCTAAAAACACGATATCAGTCGATCTCTACTAGTGATGTCAGGTCTTGACGCACTGCAACCTGGGAAATCCCGGTGTCATTTTGTATGCTGTTAAAAATAAATATTGAGGAAAAATCACACAAGAATTGTGAGAGAACCATCAACAAGATCACTATAGGAAAATATATTTATTTCTAAATAAAGTGCAAACATAATTAATAGAACAAGAAGTCCTTCGGTGGGCCCAAAACCTGTGCCGCAAGACTGCCCAAAGCAGTCCGGAGCCACAGGACAGTCATTGGTGCTGGGACACCACACATACTTATCTATACTATATGTGTACAGATCTTAGCAATACCACACATTATTAGCCATATAAAGCAGCCATCACATCTAGGAAACTGAGGATAAAATGGGAGATGACTATATTAAAACCATATAAATACATGTGCTCACTGAAGGTTATAAAAAAATATATCAAAAGGTGACCACCCTCCACATGAGCACTAGTGTACCTATAAAACCCTTCCCTATTGTAATGTTCATTATTTATATCACCCTTCCATACAGGTAATGCTGCACTGTTTTCCATTCCAGCCATACCGCCTAGTTACACATTTAGGTGACCAATTATCATGTGTGGAACAAATGGCTGACAAGGGACATATTAACACTTTTACACATAAAGGAGATATTAGAGCTTCGTACTCACAAGACTGCTGAGATGGGAATAAGAATATACCGATTACACAGATAACAAACCCCCAATAAGAGAGGGGATCCAATAACCCCTATATACTCCCAGGGCATAAATCACAGGACCATGTAAGATCTGCATAAACAGCAGCAGAATACAAAACATATACCAACAAAAAAGCTGTAAGCAGACACAGGTAATGCAAAAAAAGTTATCTTTATTGTTTAAAACACAAGCACATATATAAAAATGTATATAAAATCAGAGGAATGGCAGCTGAAAAATAGGACGTCTCCTGGAGGCATTGCTGCTCTCTACATGTGGGTATATTCTGCCTTTTCGCACCATATAAAAGCTTTGTATAGTCTTTTATAACATTTATGCGTACTTGCTATTTATATATAATGCTTGGTGTAAACTTGCGGATACCTGCCTTATGCTCTATTTGTATTTTGTGCCATGAGTTATATGCCCATACATATGGGATTTTCACTATTGAATATTATCTATTGCCCAGGAGACGTCCTATTTTTCAGCTGCCATTCCCCTGATTTTATATACATTTTTATATATGTACTTGTGTTTGAAACAATAAAGCTTGTTAGTTTTTTGTATTACCTGTGTCTGCTTACAGCTTTTTTGGTTGGTATAGGTTTTGAAATGGGAATAAGACAAGTCAGTACACATATGTTCCTCAAGTTTGTTCAGGTTATGAAATGTTTTATGGCACACTTCTAAGACTTGTCCTGTTTTATCTGCCATCCCCTCAAGATGGGTAATCAGGAAATTATAGTGCAGAATATGACCATACTAGAGACAATCCTGGGTTGGGCCTGCTCAGACTGACCATTATATCATTCCTTTTGGCTGAGGGATAACAATGGTCCTATCCTGCCATGACAGACTTTCTCAAAATGCATTTATGACTTTCTTGTTAGTATCTGTTATTGTAATTTCCTGCCACTAAGGGTGCGTTCCCACACGGCGTATACGCAGCGTATTTGACGCTGCGCAAAATTTACCGCAGCATCGGGAAATACACTGCGTATTCCTTGCTCACTATACACACGCGGCAGCCCTGTGTGTGCAGTGAGTTTTGGAGGTGGAGCGTCACAGTCACGCCGGCACATGGCCCCGCCTCTAAAACTCACTACACGCATAGGGCTGCCGCCGGAAAACCCTGTGTGTGTAGTGAGCTAGGAGTACGCAGCGTATTTCCTGCTGCTGCCATAAATTTTGCGCAGTGTGAAATACGCTGCGTATACGCCGTGTGGGTACGCACCCTAAAAGAAGAATTTCACTTGTTTTTTTGTGTGTATTTCCCCCCCCCCCAAAAAAAAGCCAAAACGGCCCCCATGGTGTTTTTTCATTGAAAAAAGGATGTGGCCAGATGTTAGCTGTAAATCAATGAGTAATCACAAAATTATTTTTCCACTTAGCTTTTTTCAGTTTGACGTTATTTTAATCCTTTTGACGTTTTTCACTCGTTTTTAGCTCCTTGGCGGTTTTGCTAAGTCGCATGTTGAGCCTATGGTTTTTTTTTCCCCTGAAATTGTGACATTTTTCACTCATAGAAGTCTATCGGAGTAAAAAAACGACATGTGGGTTTTAACTTTGGCGTTTTTGCAGGCAGTTCTCATTCTTTTTTGGACTTTAGCGATCAAAAAAAGTGATGGAGATACCTTTGTTAAAAAAATTCCGTAGGGTACCATTAAAAAAATATTAAAAAAGATACAGTAGTGATGTAAAAAATTTTTATTTAATGAAAATTATCTCTTTTATGACGAAATATTAATACATTTTTAAACAGGGATCAATTTATGTGTGCGGGCAGGGCACTAAAAATGTAGCCGACAATAATAAAAATGTAGTGTGTGTGTGTGTGTGTGTGTGTGTTTTTAACTTTTTTTTTTAAATATTTTTTAGGTAGCACTACTACTCTCAGCATGAAACACACTGTTCCATGATGGGAGTAGTAGTACCTGTACTAACTGACAGATCGCCCCAGGTGTCACTTCTGACACCCGTTGCGATCCTCCGGTATGATGTATAGATGCGGCGGCCGCTCTTCTATGGTCCCCTGCACTGCCGTATATATACACCAATTCATATTTCCCACTGCGATCATCCTTCATCCCTGAGATGCGGAGTGGCTTTCTACTGTGCTCGCATCTCTGCTCTGTACTCCGGCCGGCCACTCACTCATTCATATTTCACGCTGAGAGTGGGGATTGACTGCTACCATCCAGCCAATCCCCACTCTGGGTGGAAAATATGAATGACTGGTCGGCCCAGAGTATAGTGCAGAGATGCGAGAGCTGTATAGAGCCACTCCACATCTCTGCTATATTATGGACAATCGCATCGGGAAAAAAACACCAAACACAGGAAAATGCTGTGGCGCTTTTTTCTTGCGTTTTGTTGGATCACAAAAAAAACAAGTGGAAACTTAGCCTAAGAGAAGAGTCTTTGGCCCTGTTCACACTATGCAGATTCTGCTCAGAATTTCCAAGAGGAAATTTCAATGGGATTCTGCTGCTTAGTTAAAGGGGCACTATGGTGAAAAACTATTTTTTTAATCAACTGGTGCCAGAAAGTTAAACAGATTAGTAAATTACTTCTATTTAAAAATCTTAATCCTTCCAGTACTTGTCAGCTGCTGTATGCTACACAGGAAGTTCTTTTCTTTTTAAATCTCTTTTCTGTCTGACCACAGTGCTCTCTGCTGACACCTCTGTCCATGTCAGGAACTGTCCAGAGCAGGATAGGTTTGCTATGGCGATTTGCTTCTACTCTGGACAGTTCCTCAAACAGACAAAGGTGTCAGCAGAGAGCACTGTGGTCAGATAGAAAATAAATTTAAAAAGAAAAGAACTTTCTGTGAAGCATACAGCAGCCGATAAGTACTAGAAGGGTTAATATTTTTATATAGAAGTAATTTACATATCTGTTTAACATTCTGGCACCAGTTGATTTAAAAAAAAAATTATAATTCACCGGAGTACCCCTTTAACATATCAGAAGTTCTGCTACAGAAAGTAGCAAACTTTGGGCTAGGAATTGGATTCTGCCAAAAGATTGGACATAAATGGTGATTCAGGCGCATTGTAAGCACCATAAATCCACTGTAGAAATGGAACAACATGGAAATTCTGTTTGTACTCACAATCCCACCAATCAGATATTCATAGCCTATCCCGAGAATAGGCCATCCATACAAAAAAGTCCCCAAAAAAAACTTTAACTAGAATAACCACAAAGCAACACTTGTATTGCCACAAATGAAACCATATATAAATTAATAGATAACTATAATCTACAGAAAAACTGATATGTCATGTGGAATATCAGAGTATAAACAGAGATATCCGTAGTATTGTAAAGGCCTTATCATAAATATACAAGGCACCACATAACATTTTCAGCCATTACATTTACAGTGATCCCTCAACTTACAATGGCCTCAACATACAATAGTTTCAACATACAATGGTCTTTTCTGGACCATTGTAACTTGAAACCAGACTCAACATACAATGCTAATGGAATCTGCGACACGTGTCAATGGCTGGAAGAACCGACCAATCAGAATGGACATTTCATTGGTAAAGCCTGTGTATTCCTAAAGTGCATGCACTGACTGGCTGTCTGGTAGCGCCCCCTACAGTACAGGGAGGTATTACATGTTCTGTACTCGTTACCTGTGCCAGGGTTAGCTGCTCCTTTGGACATCAAGTGAGGGCGGCTCCATTTTACTTTTTTTAGGACATTGCGTCTTCTGTACAGGACCCTGAAGAAGCTCCTGTCCTCTACACAGACCAGTGTTTCCCAAAGAGGGTGCCTCCAGCTGTGGCAAAACTACAACTCCCAGCATGCCCGGACAGCCTTCGGCTGTCCGGGCATGCTGGGAGTTGTAGTTTTGCCACAGCTGGAGACACCCTCTTTGGGAAACACTTAAATAGACAATTTACAGCTCCCAGCAGATCTTTCTTACTTTCATATGTAAGGATTTGCTTTATCTATATTAGTTTTCTACTTATTTTTCTTTAATCCTCACTTTTTCCAATTTTTTTATGACATTTTGGTGGCTTCAGAACCAATTACCAGGTTTCCATAGAGTTATGGTCTCAACATATGATGTTTTCAACATACAATGGTCGTCCCAGAACCAATTAATATTGTAACTTGAGGGACCACTGTATATATAGAAGGTGACCCATTTCTTGCTGAAGGGCGCTTGCCTAATCTTCTGAGCAAGGAATAACTCACCACACTGAATGCTGTATTTTATGGTTATTTCATACGTTTACTGTACATGTATATGGTAAATGTTTGACAATGCATTAGAATAATGAACACATATATGATAGCTCCTGCCGGCTCCCAGCTTTCTATTCATAGCTCAGCCTTAGATTCCAGTAAGAGCGGCAGAGCCTTTGGAAGGCGAGATGTGACTGCGTCCTGCTGACATGATGATTAATGTTAACTCTTGCATTGTTATAATGGCAGTTCACAACTTTTATAAGCACATCTATCACTGCCGACAGATACGTGAAGGGTACATCGATTGGAAAGAACTGGATGGGCAATTAGCAATGACAATTGTCTGCGCTTTTATTACCAAACAATGGGAGGCAAGGCTGGATATCTGTGTGAAGATGTCAGGAATGGCGATAGACAGACAATAATTACTAGGAATATGCGGCTTATCACGGCAACTTATTAGCCATCAATTGAGAAATCAGAGGGAGTTGGACTTTAGTGGTGAACATGACATGAAATGGATGGTTTGTCATTCGGTGGTTGTGTATGAACACAAGTGTGTACAACACCTCACTGACATCGAACAAAAAATAGTGTGCACATTGGGCATGCAAAAGGATATTCCCACTCTGAAGATGTTATTCCCTATTAATAGTATAGGGAATAAAAAGCTGATCAGCAGGGGTCTGACTGCAAAGTCCTCTACTGATCGTGAAAATGGCGGTGAAATGTCCATAAAGGGAGCGCACCGTGCATGCGTGGCCAGTGCCGCAATCATTTTCTATTAGCTTGGCAGTGCCCCAAAGCCCCATAGAAAATGAATGTTCACTCAGGGGATAATATTTTCCGCATTCTCAGGATTGGTGGGGGTCCCAGTGGTTGGACCCTCACCAATCAGCTTATTGTCCCCTATGTTATGGATACGGGATCATTTCCTGAGATAGGAATATCTCTTTAATAGGCTAAACCTAGTCTTCTGTTCAGTCTGTTACATGAACATATACTCTCTTTTTGTGGTATTCAGAAGCACAGTCTACAATGCTTACAAGTCCTTCCAAAATAGTATACATTGAGGAAACTGACCCATAAGGGCTCATTCACACTGCTAGCCTGCTCCGAAAAAGGGGGTTCTGCCGGTCAGCCCATTAAAAGGATGGTAGGTGAGCAGAGAAAAAAGTAGTGTATGTCTTTTTTTTGTATCTGCCCAACTCCTGTAAAATACTGGACACTCTGACCCCATTTAAGTCAATGGAATTCCTCGGGACCTGGTGGTTTCAGTTGTGCTCTAACCAATTCAGGGTCCATTCGGCAAAAATAAAAAGGGGCCAAATGGACCCTGTACGGGTTAGAGCACGACGGCAGTGTGAACATAGCTTAACTTTTAATTCTCTGCTGATAAACCTGTGTGTGTGGGGGGGGGGGGCTTGTTTGTGCAGTGGGCTACAGTTTTTATTGGTACTATCCTGGGGTACATACAAATTTTTTTTTATCATTGTGTGATGTCCCGTTACGGGATATGCATCCCACAGTCCTATCAGCTTGAGTCCCTGCACGTCCCCAGGGCTCACCTGCAGTGTACCCCCATAATGTAATTAGTTGCATATTGAATGTAAAGGACCTTTGATATAGTCACATGTTATTAGTCACATAATAATGGTTGTCACATGTTAAAGTCACATGTTTTGTTCCCCAGAGAGCACCAGGTGACTAGATGACCCGCAGCTAGCCTATGGGCTCCTTGCACAGCTCCCCCCCCCCCCTTTATAAGGAAGAGAGGAGCTGCAACCTCCCTCTTTGATTATTCATTGCTCTTAGATCCTGAGGTCAAGTCCAGTCCAGACGTCTCAGAGCCAGTGTCCAGCACACCTGGAGGCCTTAAAGGGGTACTCCGCTGCCCGCCCCCTCGTGACCTCACACCCGCCCCCTCAACGAAAGTCTATGGGAAGGGGGCGCGACGTCACGAGGGGCAGCCCTGAACATGGAAGCCCGCACAGAGCGTTCAGAACAATAAACTTCTGGATGCTGGGGAGCGGAGCTCCGGAAGCAGGGCAGCGGAGTACCCCTTTAAGCCTAAATTACAGCCACAAGTCAGTAAGTCAAGTCATCTCTGTCTGCTGTCACTATCTTCAGTCAAGTCAAGTCTATTATAGTCAGCGTGGCTGTCCTAAAGTCTGTCAAGTCACTGCAAGTCACAGCAAGCTGCGAGGTCCCCTGTGTTACTGGTCACCTCTCTGGGATCCTGGCCAAGCTGTTAAGACTGTACCATCTGTCTACCTCAGTAAAGCTACTGTTAACCCTGACCTGGCCTTGGACTCTTATTTGCCCTGTCTAACTAGGACTAGCGGTGTTCCCGTTCGGGTGAGTCTCGGTTAAAACCACACCCTGGCGTCACAAACATTTAGGGGTTAACACCATCTGCCCCTCGGCTACAACATCTGCCCCATCCACCTCACATCACCCCCCCCCCCCCCCCTTTGCGGGATAAATAAAATTATGTTTTAACTGCTTGGACATTTAAGGATGCAGCAATTCTACAGCAATGCTATGTTTTTTTTTTTTTTTTTGTATTTGATAAATGGAAAAAAGGTGTGTCTTGAACTATTTGTTTATTAAACATATTATTTTTTTTTTACAGTTTTGAACACACAATTGTTTGTACAATACACTGCAATACTTCTATGGTGCAGTGTGTTGTGCTTTTACTCTTCTATTATAGCAGCCAAATACAGTGGATGTCTCCAAGGGGTTGAAAAGTCCAGTTTATGTGTAGACACAAAACTGTGTTACCATAAATTTAGAAAAAAAAAAGACATGGCCTCACACCCACCTGTTATACATTGATCTACTGCTTCTGAATGAAACAACCAACATCATGTAGTTAGTATTCATTTTGTTCAAACTGTATAAGCCCACTTGCCACTGATTCAAGTTGGTCCCTACCATAGACAAGAATGGAGGTGTGTGGCGTGACATCACTAGGGGGTGTGGCTGTGATGTCACATGCCCGTCTCGGAGGCAGCGCCCAGCCCAGAATGCCAGGGACTGCACCAAGATCACTGGGGTCCCCAGCGGCAGGACCCCTGCAATCATACTTCTTATCCCTTATACTTTGGATAGGGAATAAGATGTATAAAGCCGGAATACCCCTTTAAATGTTGTACTGATGGGCAGCAACCAACATTGATGCAATGCCAGCACCCATAGGTGGAGTGAGCCAGTAAGTGTGACAACCCCGCTGCTGCTAGACTCTGCTCCTTGGCTCTGCACAGCACCACACCACCAATAATGTGTCATCAAAAACTGTCTCATAGGAAATTTGGCCTTGTCTATATCAACCAAACCCAGTGCAGTTGTTATTTCTTAAACTGTTTTGGAAAATAAAAGCTGCCCTTGATTGTGTGGTGAAGCACGGTGTGGAAAGCCTTGTGGGGTGATGTAGGGTAATTGGGGTGTTGCGGTTCTGTATCATAAAGGGCACTGTTAACCCTTGTCACTCGTGATGCCAGGGTGAGGGTTAAAACTCTGTAGTGATGCTGGGCCTATCGCCACCCTTCCCAAGAGCGATAGGTGAGTGTAAAATAAATGGATTGTCCACAGCAGTGCTGAACTTAAAACTTGCAGGAACTTTACTGAAGATTTTCTGTATATGCAGCAACAGTAACAGTCCAGATAACAGAGTCTATATAAACAGCACAGCAGTGACCGACAGTTGCTTAGGACAGGAAAGTTCTCTTAATATTTGGAGGATTGTACTTGCATAGATCCGCTGGATTTAGGGGTTAGATTAGGTCCAGATGTCTTGCGGAGATAGCGGGGAATTGTAAGAACTATCCGTCTCTAGCGCAGGCCTAGGCCGAAAGGCTTTGGCCTAGTAATTGTCTTGTAAGCTGAGGAAGTCCTACCTCATCTAGAGTAAGCAACCCAAGAGCAATGATGCTGCTTGCTTGGCAGCGCAGGAACAAGAGAGCGACAAAATGGCGCAGCTCCCTTATATGGGCAGGGGCTGGCCGTTTTTGATTGGTCCATATCAGCTGTCACTCACCGTTACAATGGATTGTGGGTGATCACCTGACTATAACCACCAAAGGTCCTTCAGCAAAACCATAGAGTTCTGTAAACCGGTCACATGACCCGCAGGTCCTGGCACGCGAACAAGGTAGGAATATTAAATATACATCTTTACATTTATATTTACATAAATTCTAGCTAACTGAGGGGGTGACGAGGGGTTAACTAAGGAAGAGGACCTCCACTGTTCCTAGGGACTCTGACTTTGGGGACCTCAGCACAAGGTAACGTATGTAATACGGTACTGGGACACCACAGTTGCAATGGGAAACAAGGCCAAGTTTACTGTTAGTTCTGATACGTGAAGCCCATATTACAAATGATGGATTTGCACCTTTTCCCGTTTGCATAGACTACAACAGGCAGATTATTCACTTGATACATTGCTTGTTTTGTTCTGCATTCCAGATGAAGATTTATTAAATCCATCTGTAGAGCTCCCCTGCCCTCTGATATAAAGATATGCTTTGTTAGAACCTTATGAATTACATGGCAAAGTTCTAGAGCCAAATCAACTCTGTCTAATATAAAAAGAATTGTAATAATATATGAGCTGTGCTTTGACCCTAGGCAGGAATGCACTCATTGTTTTATGTCTTTTGATACATTGCTGTTTGCCTCTGGTATTAAAGAAGAATTCCGGACACAATGCATTAAAGGGGTTGTGCAAGATTTAAACAAAGTGGGTTCTTTCTTTATAGACGGTGCTATAGATGGTGTGTGGCATAACAAGTCAGCCCAATTCACTTCAAAAGAGCCAAACTACGATATCAGAAATAGCCCATGGACAGGTTTGGCACTTTTTCTAGAAGAAAGTAGCCATGTTTATTCATTCTTACCTGCTACAGCATTTGTTTCTCTTTTTTCCTTCACACTTTCTAAGATCCATGTTTTTTTTTTCCATCAACAACATTTTTGGAATACAATGTCCTTTTTAAAGGGGTGCTCCACTGCCCCAGCATTCAGAAAACATTTTGTTCCGAATGCTGGCGGCAGGCTGCGGGGGACTTGACATCACGGCCCTGCCCCTCGTGACCTCGCGCCACACCCCCTCAATGCAAGTCTATGGGAGGGGGAGGGGCAGCTGCCACACCCCATCCCATAGACTTGCATTGAGGGGCGTGGCGTGACCTCACTACCCCCACAACCCACACCTAGCATTCGGAACAAAATGTTCCCAAAGCTTTGGGGTGAAACTGAAAAAACAATGTTTGGGGGTCACCTTATTCTGTCGATCAGTATCATTTCAAAAAGAGAAATTTATATAGTTTTGGTTTAGTTTTACTACCTTTAAAAAAAAATGTTCCTGTTATTTTTGTGCTAGTCCCACCCTCACTTCTTGGACATTGTCCCAACCTGTGCTTCAACTGGGACAAAGATGCTGCTGCACCCGGACAGGATTATGTTCTGGATGGTATGGGGACCCCTAGTGGTCTTTTTTTATATAAGCTATAATTTATAAAAAAAATTAAAAAAAAAGGAGATAAAACATTTTTATGAAGTATATTAGAAAGGTAAATGTTTTACCAAGATGTACAACATATAAAAAGTTTTGGAATCTGACAGTGCCCATTTAATGTTCTTTTAGCCTAACTTTAAAGCCAGGAAAATGTAATGGAGTGATGTATACTTTCCTAAAGAAGGTAAAAAGGACATTCTTTTTGTCTGTATATGGCAGCAGAAGCCATAAGCCTGTTCACTGTGTAGAATGGTAAATGTAGAATAAAAATGTAATGTGAACAGAGCCTAAGTTGGGCTTTGGATATCTAAATAGAATTGTAACATGCATTGTGGAAAAGTCTAAAGAGTGTGTTGTAACTCTTCATTGTGACACAGGTCTGAAGTTATTACATTTTTTAAACAGTGCTGAAATTTCAAGGTAGCTATGGCAACAAAATTCCTAAGATTCTTTTCCCGAAGACATAATGGCCTAATTTTAAGAATAACTTGTTTGAAACAAGGTCACAAGTCATAAAAATCATTTGACTTACAGCTAAAAAAAAACATTGTAGAAATATATACTGCACCGTTTTTATGGATGCTTCACTGTATGACTGTCCCATGAAGATAAAAAATTATATATATATATATATATATATATATATTTATTTATATAATCAGTATATCATTGGTTAATATTGCTCTGCCTCCATACAGAGCTGTCAGACAAAACTTTGTTAAAATACAGAATATTAGGTTTATACTAATTTACCCTTATCCAACAGACGTTACAATATAGTTTAGCCCCTTAAGGACCGGGGGTTTTTCCGTTTTTGCATTTACGTTTTTTGCTCCTTGCCTTTAAAAAATCATAACTCTTTCAATTTTGCACCTAAAGATCCATATGATGGCTTTTTTTTTGCGCCACCAATTCTACTTTGTAATGACGTCAGTCATTTTGCCCAAAAATCTACGGTGAAACGGAAAAAAGAATCATTGTGCGACAAAATTGAAAAAAAAACGCCGTTTTGTAACTTTTGGGGGCTTCCGTTTCTACGTAGTACATTTTTCGGTAAAAATGACACCTTATGTTTATTCTGTAGGTCCATACAGTTAAAATGCTACCCTACTTATATAGATTTGATTTTGTCGCACTTCTTCAAAAAATCATAACTACATGCAGGAAAATTAATGCGTTTAAAATTGTCATCTTCTGACCCCTATAACTTTTTTATTTTTCCGTGTATGGGGCGGTATGAGGGCTAATTTTTTGCGCCGTGATCTGAAGTTTTTAACGATACCATTTTTGCATTGATAGGACTTATTGATCGCTTTTTATTCATTTTTAAATTATATAAAAAGTGACCAAAAATGCACTATTTTGGAATTTGGAATTTTTTGGCGCGCACGCCATTGACCGAGCGGTTTAATTAATTATATATTTTTATAATTCGGACAATTCCGCAAGTGGTGATATCATATAAGTTTATTTTTATTTACACTGTGTTTTTTTTTTTTATGGGAAAAGGGGGGTGATTCAAACTTTTAATAGGGGAGGGGTTAAATGATATTCATTCACTTTTTTTTCCACTTTTTTTTTGCAGTGTCATAGGTCCCACAGGGAATGAAGGCCCTGCCCACGAAGGCCGAAGATGGCACCCTGTCTTCAGGATGGCCGAGGGTCCAGAAGGGTAGAAGATTAAAGGGAGGCCCCCCCACAGCTCACCACCTCACCACCCGGCCACAGAGGATTACCCGCTCCAGCCCTCACCAGCTCCGGACCTCCACCCCACTCCTCCATCCAGCGCCGCAGGCCACAGTCACCGGAAGCCACCCGCACCACTCAGAGCCACCGGAGCCAACTCACCAGCAGGACCCCGTTCTCTTGCTCCCGAAGGGACCGAATGCAAGAAGACCGGCAGCGACAGAGTAAGATTTCAGGGGTATATAATAGCAGGGCAGCAAGAGCTCCTAAAGCGCACGTCTGCTCACTCCAGCATCCAGGCCACGCCGCCTGTGTGATTTTCTGACCTTTAACCTTTAACAGTGTGCACCATGGACATTACGCAGCTTATGCAGCCATGTCTCAGTAGGTATGATTCATATCAGTATGATGAAAATCTTGCCTTTTTATTTATAACTCTATACTTTAACGCTGTAACAGATCATAACACAAGGGACTGAAATCTCTTTGGCTTGGAGTCAAACACCGACACATAAAGCCTCCTGAAAAGGAGAAATAGCTCATCTCTGCTGCTTGAGCTTAGCTTAAAGAGTACCTGCTTTTAGGTGACTTTACAGCATAAGCTGTTATGTGTGTACAATTTTTTGTATTAGTAGTGCTATTTCAGACCATTATATAACTTGAACTTGTATATGGCCTTTTTCACCATTTTCAACTGTCGATGCTAGCGAATGAAGACTATCTTCTATGATTTTTCCCATACACTGCATATACATAGAAGAAATCTTGTGAGGGGGAGAGAAAAGAAAATAGGGGGGGACTCCCTTCTGTATTGTATATCAACCTGGTGTGAGCCCTCCACCACACCTAAGTGATATACTAACCTGTCAGGTACCCTGATATACGGCTCTTACGAGTCGAGGTAGTGCCTGGTGAGGCAAGGTATGAGAAGGAATGAGCTGCTACACTCAGGCCTGTACTGGACTACCTTAGTAAACCAGTATGGATGCACAAGATATAGGAAGGAAAAAAATGGTCTATGAGGATCTGCTCAAGCTATGACACAAAATGAAGACACATTCCAGCACAGTACAATGGTTACTTTATTTCTGGAAAAACGGACAACACATTTCAGCACACTAACAGTGACTTCCTCAGGTCCAACAATATATAGCACTCCTGTATGGATCTTAAGTTAGGGGTGCTGGTAGGGATCCTGTTTAAGTGAAGTGCTGGCGTGGTCTGGCCAGAAGGCACTGTTCGCCTGCCTAAACGAGTTGTCCGTATTGCCAGAAATAAAGTAACCATTGTCCTGTGCTGGCCTGTGTCTTCGTTTTGTGTCATACCTTGAGCAGCGCCTCATAGACCATTTTTTTCCTTCCTATATCTTATACATAGAATAAGGCATCCTGCTCCCCTATATCACTGTAGCTTACTCAGAAGCAGCAGTAGCATGGAGCAGTACTGAGCAGTGTAAGCTGTGAATAAAGCACTGTCATGAGATATAACACTTACTACAATCTGCTGCAGCTTCTGTGTGTTTTTCTTTTGTCTCAGTCTGAAGCTAACTCCTATCCCCTTACCTCTCCAAGGACTTCTATAAGTAGCATGTAACCAGATCTCTAAGTGAGATGACTCTTAGTGTCTCACTAGGGAGGGAAGAGGAAAGAAATTATACTACAAAGTTGCCTACATTTGCTTGTACTATTTATTTATGCAAAGTTTAGCCAAACTCTATCAGTTGACCGTGCAATCTTCCTGGTATCACTGTACATCATGGATCCTTTAGATTAAGCAATCCATGCTGTTGTAACTTCCTGAGCTCAGAGACAAGATTCATGGAGGCACAGATCTGACCAACCCACCAAAGCAAGTCATCAGGGCAGAAGGGCCTTGGTAAGAGAGGTGACCAAGACCCGATGGTCACTCTGACTGAGCTTCAAAGATCCTATGCGCAGATGGGAGAAACTTCCAGAAGGATCAAGCATCACTGCAGTGTCCACTAATCTAGGCTTTATGGCAGAGTAGTCTGCCCAATAAAGGACACATGAAAGCCTGCCTGGAGTAGCAAATAAAGCACTTAAAGGACTCTCAGACTGTGAGAAACAAGATTCCTTGGTCTGATAAAAACCAGCAAACAACCAGAGATTGTGGCTCAAGGATTAAATGGATAGAGGCATAAATATAATCTAAAAAGCCCTTCTTTATAACATAAATAATAAAACCAATCTATATGATATATCTGACAAATACAATATCGTAGACAACAGGGCCCATGTGGGTATAACATCAACTCCCATATAAATAAAAATACTAAAAGTTCCCCATACAATAATAAAATACTTGACCTTATTACAAATTCAACCATGTATGACTCGTAAATTTCACACTTATAAATCCTATATAGTACAAGTTAAAATCTTCTGATCCTGCAAGTGAAAAAATACAGTCCGTTCCAGTGCACAATAAAATGTCCAGTTTGTACAGCAAATTCTACTTTGTTCCTACTGTATATGCAAAAAGAGAGTCTCAATATTGTACAGCAGAGTCCTGAAAATGGCTTTCACTGATTGTCCTCATCAAATCTGACAGAGCTTGAGAGGATCTGCAGAGGAGAATGGCAGAAAATCCCAAATCCAGGTTTGTAAAACTTGTGGCTTCATACCTAAGAAGACTGGAGGCTGAGATTGCTGCCAAAGGTGCTTCAGCTAGATACTGAGTATAGGGTATGAATACTTATGTCCATGCTAAAGTTTAGTTTTTCCTTTTTATTTAATTTGCTAAAAATTTCTAAAATTCTCTTTTCACATTCTCATTATGGCATATTGAGTGTTGATTGATGGGGGGGGGGGGGGGAAACATGACTTATGTTGATTTCAGTACAAGGCCACAAAATAACAAAATCTGAAAAAATTTAAAGGGTCTGAATACTTTCCAAATGCACTTTATATTAGTAAATAACATTAGTTCATTGCCTTTCTGTAGTCTTTCTGCTTCTGATGCAAACTGCTCTGTTGTCTTCACTGCCCAACTTTACTATTCCTGATGTACACTCTAGCTGGGAATTTAGCCAACTCTATCACTTACTACTTTACCTGCTTGATTGTAACGCCACATGCTAGACCCACAGGAGTCTCCCAAATTGTAGAAGGCAGATAGAGTTGGCTAAATTAGGTTTCATAATTAGAATGCCCCATTAACCCCTTAAGGACAAAGGAAGTACCAATACGTCCTTGGTCCTGCTCCCTTGATATAACGTGGCGTTACACGGTAACCCCGCATCATATCATGGCGGGCCCGGCGTCATAGTGAAGCCGGGACCCGCCGCTAATAGCGCGCTACTAACCCTTTAGCCGCGCGCTCAGAGCTGAGCCGTGCGGCTAAAAGCGAAAGTGAAACCATGCCGGTTAACTCAGGGAGCTGTTCGGGATAGCCGCGGCGAAATCGCGGCATCCCGAACAGCTTACAGGACAGCGGGAGGGCCCCTACCTGCCTCCTCGCTGTCCGATCGCCGAATGACTGCTCAGTGCCTGAGATCCAGGCATGAGGGAAAGTGCAGCTGTTGACGTCACGCTGTTAGACCGGGCTGGAGCCTGATACCCTTCTTTGCTCCTGGCTGCTATCTGTTGCTGAGTGAGTACATCTGGGCCTTGGCTGAGTGCTTGCTGGGACTTGTGGTGCCTGCACTGGCCTCTGGGGTCTGCCTACTCCCTAGAATACCCCTCATTGCCTGCAATATCGCCTAGTGACTTTCTACCTGCTCTCTGTTGGCCCTGGTTTGCTGGGACTTGTGGTGCTCTTTCTGCTTTATGTGGACTGCCTGGCCCTCTGTTGAGCCCCTACTATTGGCCATATACACCTAGAGCCTCTCTGCCAGGTCTCTTTGAGGCCCTGGCCTGCTGGGACTTGTGGTGCTTCTGCGATCTCCTGTGGACTGCCTCTTCTGCTGGAGTGCCAGCTCCTGTCTGCAATATCAACCTAGTGCCTCTCTACCTGCTCTCGGTGTGGCCCTGGTTTGCTGGGACTTGTGGTGCTTCTACTGCCTTCTGTGGACTGCCTCATCCGCTGGGGTCACCGTCCGGCCTGATCTATCTACCTAGTGCCTTTCTAGCTGCTCTATGGGTGTCCCTGGACTGCTGGGACTTGTGGTGCTTCCGGCCTGACATCTTTATAGAGGTGACCTGCACTCATAGGACGGTGTTTCTGGTGCATTTCTGCCTGCTCTGTGTGTGGCCCTGTCAATCATGGGTGGCCCAAATGGTAGTCACAGGAGTAAGAAATATAAACAATGTGCTGAAGCCTTGCGGCCGACCTCTGATGATGGGTCCAGACGTTCGTGTGGCCCTTCTCATCGAGATCCTGGTGGTCAGACCCTGCGGCAAAGGTGCTGAGCCAGTTCTCAGGACCATCCTGGGGGTGATTCTCCTCATCCACCTCTGTCACTGTTTGAAGGGTCTACGGCTCCCCGGCAGCAACAGTCCAACAGCCTGAAAGGCCTGTCTATGATGCTACAGCTATGGACCATCGGTTCTCGGAGCCCTTTACCTCCTGTCAATCTGTTATGGTGACTAAAGTTGATGAACTGCGGCAGGAATTTGTTATTTTATGACATGAGACCCAAAAGATATGTGAGCACACTGAGGAAGTGGTACATAGGGTCTCTGCAGTGGAAGATACTTTACACCCTCTGCCAGAGCGGGCTGATTCCCTGTAGCGTCAGGTTATGGGAGTTCTGAGTCGCAATAACATACACTTAGTGGGCCTCCCAGAGAAGGGGTAAGGGAATGACCCTGTGCTGTTCCTGGAAACATGGCTGAAGGAGATTCTTCCTGCGGACACATTCTCTTCTGTTTTCTCTGTAGAGAGGGCCCACTGAGTTTCAGCTCGGCCACCTCCTGGTGGCCCTCCACGTCCCTTCCTGGACAAACTTCTCCACTTCAGGGACAGAGATGCTATTCTACGGACAGTGCGGATCAAGGGCGAGGTCGTTTGTGATGGAAGCAGAGTGTCCTTTTATCCTGATTTCTCTGTGGAGCTACGCAAGCAGCCGATGCAATTCACGGAGGTCCGGGCGAAGTTGCGTGCCAAGGGTTACTGCTACTCGATGTTGTATCCTGCTCGCCTGAGAGTGGTGGATGGGGCCTCTACTAAGTTCTTTACTTCTACGACTGACACTCTTCACTGGGTGGATGAAGCCCCCCCCCCCCCCCCCTGTCAGACCTCTGGATTGAACTGTCCTGGACTACCTTGCTTAAGACTGCTCTCCGTGAATGTCTTTAGATAGTGGTTGGGGAGCTAGATTTTGTTCAGGGTCTCCATAGGTTTCAGACTCCCTGGGGCTCTATGGGAAGTTTTCATTAGTTACCGGCCGCTTAAGTTCATGGTGGGGTGGCTGAGGAAGTTTTCTGTACTAGTAGTTTAGACTTACCTGGTGTTCTTTTAACGCCCCGTAGAAGTTGTATTTAGGGTCTAGGTCTACACTATGTTAGGGACTAGTTGTTTACTATGTTCCATTTAGTGTTAGACAGGGTGTTATTGGGAATGTTTTGGTTCTGCTTTGTTGCCTTTGTCTATATGTTTTGTGTCTGTGCCCTGTTTGTCGTTATGTTGGTTGCGTGTGGTATGTGTGGTCCCGGTGCTCTGCCCTCCTCTGTCCTAGTCCTTCTGTGGGTTTTCATGGGCATATGCAGTGTTATCTTTCATGATGGGGACCTTGAAGGTGGTTAGTTGGAATGTTCAGGGGCTTAATTCTAAGTTTAAAAGGGCCTTATGTCTAGATTTTGTGAAACGCCAGTCTCCTTACATTATTTGTCTAGAGGAGACTCATATCACAGGTAAGAAAGTTCTTGCCCTGAAAAGGGATTGGATAGCGAAGGGCTACTCCAATTATGCTAGGGGTGTTTCTGTGTTAATCACAGAGTCCCTGCCGTTAGTGGTTCCACAGGCAGCCTGTGACCACTGTGAGAGATTTGTAATTTTACATTGTTCTCTGGGTTCTTTTTCCTTTGTTCTTGTCTCTGTTTATGTGCCTCCTCCTTTTCAGGTCTCTGTGCTTGAGCTCATTACTAACAAACTGTTGTCTTTTCCCTCTGATCCTGTCCTCTCCATAGGGGATGTCAATGTGGCTCTTGATCTGATGCTCAACTGCACCACTGCACCACTGCACCACTGCGGCTGACCCTGGCTCCTCATTTAATACCTGGCGTTTGGCGTTGGGCCTGACCGAACTCTGGAGGTGGGAGTACCCAACTGCTTCTTCCACTCTGTTGTACTGGTAGTCCTACACTTAGGCCCTAGTCCCCCTTCCCGTATCTGGTGCATGCATCCTGGCTGGCTGCAGGCTGAGGCAGTTGTGAAGGCCCTGGGGGTTGCCCATGCTGCCCTATGGAGGGCAGGCTGTCGCAGGAGGTGAGTGTTCTGGAGGCAGAGTATGTTAGGAACCCATCCCCTGGGAATGAGAGGGCGTGGACTAAAGCTCAGAGATCTCTGTTGGTTGTTCAGAAAGTAAGGCTGCTTTGTTTGAATTTGGAGATAAGAATGGTAAACTGTTGGCGTATTTAGCTTGGACTAGTCGCCCTCCTGCCTCTATCCTTTGTATTAAGGGCAGCGATGGTGCTGTCCCCCAGTTGATTAACTCTGTCTTTAGGGACTTTTACTCCTCTTTGTATGCTGCCCCTTCTATGCTCTGTCAAGGGGAAATTTTGTTCTTTTTACATGACTTATCCCTTCCCACACTTAGTTGCGCTCAGGCGGAGGCGTTAGATGCCCCCTTTACAGTTGAAGAGGTGGAACAGGCCATATGTGATCTTCCTCATGGGAAGACCCCCGGTTTTGATGGGATGATAGGCGATTGGTATGGAATGAATGAGGAGTGACTGGCCCTATACTTCTTAAATAGTTTCACTCAATAGCTGCTGCTGATGCTCATCCATACTCTAAGAGGAGGCGTTGATTGTAGTGCTCCCTAAGCCTGGAAAGGATCCGCTGCTGCCTGATTCTTATAGGCCTATTTCCCTTTTGAATGTTGATATAAAGCTCTTGGCTAGAGTGCTGGCTACTCGCCTATATGGGGTCATTAATGCTATCATTCATCCTGTCTAAACTGGGTTTATGCCGGGTAGGGCCACTGATGTAAACATGAAGCATCTGCAACTCAATATAGCAGCGGTAGGGGAGGGCTTTCCTACTGATGTGGTGGTTAGTCTGGATATTTGACTCAGTGTTGAGGCCTTATCGGTGGGAGGTGCTATTTGTGCTTGGGTTCACTTGCTATATGATAGTCCTAAGGCCCGTATTCAAACTAACTTGGATGTTTCTGTTCCCTTTTTCCTGAGTCATGGGACGAGGCAGGGGTGCCCGCTATCTCCCTTCCTTTTTGCGTTGACTTTATGCAGATGACACTCTGGTATATTTAGCAGATGCTTGGGGTTCTCTCCTGTCCCTTATTGATCTACTTGACTGGTTTAGTTCGATTTCGGGCTTGTGGGTCAACTGGGCTAAGTCCTCCCTAATGGCACTTTCTTCTGGCAGGGGTGAAATTGGTTTCCAGTTTTAGATATTTAGGGGTGGAGGTGACTGCGTCCCTGACAGACTATCTCTCCCTGAACTTGGAGACGCTTTTACGCACCACTGTGGAGCTGCTGTCTGCCTGGTCCTCACTCCCTCTCTCTTTAGCTGGCTGGATCAATATTTTAAAAATGATTTATCTCCCTAAATTTCTTTATCTTTTCCATCCCCCCTAGGAAATATTTTAGTACACTATGTGGTGCTCTGGGATCCTTCTACTGGCAGGGGAACCCTCCCAGACTTGGTCGGGCTCTCGTCCAGGCTCCTAAGCGGCATGGCGACTTAGCTGCCCCTGATGTGGATCTGTCCAATTTGGCGACAGCCTTGGCTAGAGCAATTATGTGTTCCTATGAAGCTCTTACTAACATACTCTACAGGTATCACTCTTACTCCTTCTTTCCTATTCCCCTTCAAACTATAGCTAAAGTATGGTCCGTGGTGTTGAGGGATTTTCCGCAGCCTCTGGTATCTCCTAGGCCACACTTGTGGGAGAATGCACATTTACCTCACCTACATGGGTTACAGGAGGCCAGTTTCTGGGGTTCTTATGGTGTCAAATTTTTGATCCACTTGCTTGGGGAGGATCAGGTTTTCTTATCCTTCTCGGACATGAAGGAACGTTATAGCGTTATACGTTAAGCCTGCTGGGTGATCACTTCCGCCCTCGCATAATTGCAGTGCTGTGATGAATAGAAGACCTCAGGCTCTGTGCATGTTTCAGTCTGCATGCAATCAGAGAGGCTCTCCTGCAGGTTTCAGTCAGTGCAGCTTTCTGTGAGAATCTGTGGAGCGTTCACTTTCTGTAGAGCTGTCAATCAAGCTCAGTGCAGAGAAACACTTCCTGATTTTGGTCTCTTGCCAGGCCGGGAGGAGACCAGACTCACTGTATTAATTGTGGCAGGGAACAGAACAGAGCCACCTAGTGGCGTTTTTTTTAATATAACATTTTAAACATATTTATGTTGATAATTTTAGAAGCAAATGAATGGGAAAGTGTCTGCTAATTACACAAGGAACACTATATTAAAAGTTTTATTTGGTGACAGGTACTCTTTAAATATTTTTTCTTGCAAATGATACCAACTGATGATAAATGAACAATAATTTGCATGAACTTTTCAACCGGTGTCGGGAGTGATTGCCCACTCAGCCAATCACTGTGGCTGATCATTGACAGAGCCATCACTCCTAAGAATAGGTAATCTAGGAAGGTGGGGTCAGAGGGCTCAGAGGTAAGAGATAGGCCCCATTCTGAAGATTGTGGGTGGTCTCAGCATTCGGACCCCGTCCTCCTGTGAGCCGCTGCCGCCGCTTTAAATGAATGAGTTGCAGGCCACGGTGCTGGAAATGATTAACCCCTTAACGATGCAGGTCATAAATGTACGGCCTGGTGAGGTGGTACTTAACGCACCAGGATGTACATTTATGTCCTATACATAACCGCGAGCATCGGAGCAATGCTCGGGTCATACGCGGCAGGTCCCGGCTGCTGATAGCAGCCAGGGACCCGCCGGTAATGGTGGACATCCGCGATCACACGGATGTCCGGCATTAACCCCTCAGATGCTGTGATCAATACAGATCACGGCATCTGCAGAAGTGCGGCACTTAATGTGGACGATCGGATCGCCTGCAGCGATCCGATCATCTGTAATGGCGGATGGAGGTCCCCTCACCTGCCTCCATCCGTCTCCTGCTCTGGTCTGAGATCGAGCAGACCAGAGCAGTAGATAGCCGATAATACTGATCAGCGCTATGTCCTATGCATAGCACTGAACATTATTAACAATCAAATGATTGCTATAGAAAGTCCCCTATGGGGACTATTAAAGTGTAATAATAAGTAAAAAATGTAAGTAAAAACATTTTTTTTAAATCCCCTCCCCCAATAAAAATGTAAATTGTCCGTTTTTCCCCATTTTACACCCAAAAAGTGTAAATGTATAAACATAATGTATAAACAAATTTATAAACATATTTGGTATTGCCGCGTGCGTAAATATCCAAACTATTAAAATATAATGTTAATTATCCCATATGGTTAACGGCGTAAACGTAAAAAAAAAAAAATGCTGTTTTTTTTTTATAACATTTTATTCCCAATAAAATTTGATAAAAAAATGTATTAAAAGTTTTATATGTGCAAATGTGGTATAAAAAAAATTACAGATCATGGCGCAAAAAATGAGCCCTCATACTGCTGCTTATACGGAAAAATTAAAAAGTTGTAGGTCAGCAAAATAGAGGGGTTTTAAACTCACTAATTTGGTTAAAAAGTTTGCGATTTCTTTTAAGCGGTATAATAATAAAAAAAAGTATGTAATCATGGGTATCATTTTAATCTTATTGAAGCACAGAATAAAGAAAACAGGTCTATTTTACCATAAAGTGTACAGCATGAAAACGAAACCTTCCAAAAATTGCTAAATTGCGGTTTTCTTATCAATTTCCCCACACAAATAGTATTTTTTTTTTGGTTGCGCCATACATTTCATGGTAAAATGAGTGATGTCATTACAAAGGACAACTGGTTGCACAAAAAACAAGCCCTCATACTAGTCTGTGGATGAAAATATAAAAGAGTTTTTTTAGAAGGCGAGGAGGAAAAAACGAAAACGTAAAAATAAAATTGTCTGAGTCCTAAGGCCCAAATGGGCTGAGTCCTTAAGGGGTTAAAGGACATCTGTACTGATGAATTTTACATATTCCTGTGCCCAGGCTGCAATGGGGAAATGTAGGAAGGTGAGTCAACGTTTATTTTGTTTCCTTTTTTCAGCCCAGAGACAGGAATATGTAAAACTCATCAGTACAAATGTCCTCTAATCATTTCCAGCGCCGCGGCACGCAACTCATTCATTTAAAGCGCCGGCAGCTCACAGGTGGACGGGGAGAGCAGCCCCTTGCGGGTAACATATGATTAGTTCTCCAGCATGGGGTTGGGGTGGCGGTAAATACTGTTAAATACCGTGGAACCGCCATAACTTACAAAATTATTGTGATATGCATTTTGGTCATACCCCCCCAGCACTAACTGGAGGTACATATTCCCTAAGCTTTGGTGATCTGTACAATTGTCATCACATTTACACGTGCCATGCTTTCTGCCACTGACAGCATGGCCTCTCATCTGCCCAGTGTTTTCAAACCAGAGTGCCTCCAGCTGTTGAAAAACTATATGTAGTGTAAACCTAGCCTAAGGGGGCAGCAGTATGGTGTGCTTTGTATAACCAGTTTAGCTATGGTTATGTAATAAGGCCACTAGGCTTTCCTTTTTGACTTTGCGCCACATTCATTCTTGGACACCTGTGTCTTGCCCAGCAAAAGTTTGTGACTTATTCAAGCAACAGCCTTTTTTTGCTATCACTTAGCGTGCAAAAAACACCCCAAAAAATAGTGTTTTCCAACCAGGGGGCCTCCAGCTGTTGGGAAACTACAACTTCCAGCATGCTGGGAGTTGTAGTTTTGCAGCAGCTGGAGGCCCCCTGGTTGGAAAACACTACATCCGCCGATCATGTCAGAGATGTTTTGTGACAGAAGTGCAGTGTATAAAAGTAACATGTGTTCAAGGATAGTGAATAAGTACTGTACTTATGTACCGGCGTTCCCCTTTAAACACTGCCCTATGTAACTATGTATATAATATCAAAGATAAATGAGAACTGACACAATTGACTTTGTATCTCCTTTCTGTCATGGCTGCGGATGTAGTTAAAAAGACTGCAGTACATAAAGGATATGCAATAAATACCAGCCAGATCATTACAAGCTCAGAGTATTTATTACCATCAATCAAGCAGTAATGATGGCTTCTAACTATCGCCTCTGTTTTCACTTAGGAATCCAAAGCCACGACTGGGTTTATATAGAGACGTCTCGGTCTTTTCGTTATACATGTTCTCGGCATTTAGAAAAACCCTAAACCCAAGAACCGAAAATAGGATGCCGATGTATGCTATTAACAGGTGCAGCGGACCCCCATTCACTTCTATGACCAAACAGAGTCTAGTCACTCAGTCCAGGATGTATGCAGTATTTCAAAAGCTGAACAACCCCCGTCATGAGTCCGCTTATAGAAGCGGATACATCCTGAACAAAGTCAGTTGACTCTGTTCCGCAATAGACTAAATTTATGGTGCCGGCCCCGTGATCGACAGTAATCAGACCCGGATTGAACATGCTCCAGGGACTGATTACAAACGGGGTGCCGCGTGCAAGATCACAGGGGTCCCCAGCAGCGGGACGCCCACGATCAGGCATCTTATCCCCTATCCTTTGGATAAGATGTCTAAGCACCGGAGAACTCCTTTAATAAAGACCTGTGCAGAGGAAAATGTTCCCAGTTGCCCATAGCAACCAGATTGCTTCACTTTGCAGATTCCTTGCTAAAAATGGAAGAGCTTATTGGTTGCTATGGGCAACTTTTCCTCTGGAAGGTTTTGATAAATCTCCCCCCAATATGTCTTGTAGTTGGGGACTACCATCTCTGCTTTGATAGAATAATGCTTGGAGTCTTAATGGCACTTTTCACTGTAGGAAACCTGCGACTATACAGATGTGTCTCACAGGCTGCTTCATGATCCTGTACTTCATTTGACACCAGGGTATCCTTTGCCTTGATAAGAGGATGGTTAGGTTTGTTCTAATCCATCAGAGAATTGTTCGTTCATTGGGTGTGTAACCATCAACCTACTTCTATCCAATATGTATTAGCCTCATTTAGTCAGGTCTACAGAAGGCAATGTACCATGGTTGCTGAGGTTTTAGATTTGTGTTCCCTAAATAAAAGGCACTTTTCTGCATCACGTGTTAGACTTTAGTCATGTTATAGAACACCTATGTGGAGATTTATCAAAACCTGTCCAGAGGAAAAGTTGCCCATAGCAACCATATCGCTTCTTTCATTTTTAACGATGCCTCTGCAAAATTAAAGAAGCGATCTGATTGGTGGCTTTGGGCAACTTTTCCTTTGCCCAGGTTTTGCTTAATCTCCCCCCTTAGTGACCATTTTATTTACACAGAGCATGGTAAGTGTTTACTTCTCTATACATTGGTTTTGTATGACTGCATTAAGTCCCTGAAAACTATGTGGAGCTATTTTCTTCCTACTTGCAGAAGACCACTTTGATCTTGTTAGACTCCTAGCTACCCAATATAAATATGCACCCATGGTGTAAAACTTGGGGGGAGAGGGGTATTGGCACCAAAACCCAGAACAATTGCAAGTAGTAGCTTTACAGGATTATATAATGTTAAGGGTGTTTCCACTTGTACAGCGTTTGCTATGAATTTGATGTTATGTAAATCAATGTAACTAAACACTTACAGCATCAAAGCTGTAGGAAATACTATGTGTAAACATTCCATAAAAAAAGAAAAAAAAATGGGGGGCACTACCACAAACCATCCATTTTTCAAGTTAGGCGGATAGTCATAGGTCCAGATTTCCAAAACATCTGGTAAACCACTAATATATCATTGGTGAATTTGCAGATAGGCACCGAGCAAGTGTATTTACAATGGGGAGATCAAGACCCGTCAGGTGGATGTGAGCAACTGGTCAGCTTTTCCTTCCATCAGATAGAGGCCTTTTCAAAATGAGAGAAGCAAACTGGTTTCTATTGGCAACTTTTCCCTCTACACAGGGTTACACCTATATGAATGCCCCCCCCCCCCCCCCCAATATAAAACAGCTATCCCAACTCCAGTGTTTTTTGTTTAAGTCTCTATGCTCAGGTTAAAAAGGGGTATTCCATCTTTATAAGGGGATAAGATGTATGATCGCAGGGGTCTCGCCACTGGGAACCCCACAGCATTCTGTGCCGTGTGCTGCCTCAGAGATGGGGATGTGACTTCACGGGGTAGTCTATGCCATGCGCTGCCCCAAGATGGGGACGTGACTTCACGGCCACACCCCCTCCATTCATACCCATTCTCGGGGCAGTGGATGGCATAGACTACAAGCAGAACACAACCTCCTGACAATTTTGATATGTCCTAATGGAACATATTGACAGCAGTTTTATGGGCGAGACACCAAATTGTGGCTGCAGCTTTACTGTGCCTACAAGCCATGGCCAATTGCTGCACAATTTTGCTGGTAATCTTATTTAACAAGCAAATTTGTGAAGCCATCAGCCATCGCGTGTAGGCATGGTTTCATCTGCAACGTGGGAACACAACCTAATAGATTTAGCTAGTCAGTCAATCTACAGTGACTATCCATTTTTTATTTAAGAACTATAATTGCCAGTAGAGATGAGCGAAGTTAGTGATTCGATAAGTCACGAACTTCTCAGCTCGGCAGTTGCTGACTTTATCCTACATAAGAGTTCAGCTTTCAGGTGCTCCGGTGGGCATGAAAAGGGCGATAGTCCTAGGAGAGAGAGTCTCCAGCCCACCAAAGCACCTGAAAGCTGAACTCATTTATATAGGATAAAGTCAGCAAAAACGCTGAGCCGTGAGGTTTGTGACAAATCAAATCACTGTAACTTCACTCATCTCTAGTTGCCAGTATGATTCATAAACAGTGACCAACAGGTCAGGAATGGAGGCATGTGAAATAAAGTTGCATTCATAGTGGAGAATTTTTTCTTGCATTTGAAGGCAGTGACCATATCATTTTCACAGATGATCTATAGAACTCAAACAGCTAACATGACAAGTCAGGAGTAACTATCCCTTTAGTTGAAATGTAGAATCCATGGACAGTGGCAGAGTTTTCCCAGAAGATATTGCTTTTCCTAAACTTCAAGCCTTTGATGCTTTATGTAGTAAATGTGCATTGAAATTTTAATAAATACGATTTTGGACTCATTTAAGACTTTGACCTTTATAATACTGAATTCAGTTTGTCAAACCTGGGCATATGCAGAATATATTTAACAGTAAAACTAAAAGTGAGCACATGCACATCTGTACTGTACACACGTGCCTTTCTGCAGGGAGTGTTGTAATCTTGGAAATCCAACATGAGATTGCTGCAATATTTCCATAAAAAAAAAAGGGTTTATTTATGCCACGCCAAGGTGTTCTGAAATGAACAAGTCCAGATTTGTTTCGCCCATATATTTTCAATAAATAAATTTAGTGTCACAGATCAAGCACATACAGATTTACAGTTGATTAAAATAAAAAATAATTTATACACCGTCCTCACAGCGAAGAAAAACCACTTTAACCAGCAGTTTCACAGCTGCTACCTATACAATAATGTATAGGCACAAGTACCACAGGGTTAACACTGTAATGATAATTTTCTGGCAAGTCCAGGAAGTTGGCCAAGGTATGGGAAGGGATATTTTTTGTTTCTTAATTCTAGGGGGGGGTCTTCGGACATCTCCACCACACCGCTCAGGTTTCAACTCCACCATTCATGTGCAATCAGTCTTTGTGCAAATTTTCTCAGCCCTTCTCCTCCAAGCTTCTGTGCCAGCTCAATCCCTGGGGGTGAGGCTACTGCTCTCAGGATCTTCACCCCCGGGCCCGGCGTTCTCTGTCACTGATGATAAAGAACGCTGGGGAATGTCCAAAATCTAATAAAAGGAGTCCGTGTTTCATGCAGCCCTACATCAGGCAACAGCTCTTGGCCTTCTCTTTCTTGAAGGTAGAAGAAATTAACTCAGAACGACTGGGCAGATTTAAGAGTCTCTTAGATAAGCTCCGGACAGGGCTTCTACGGTTGGGGGGTGCAGGTTTAGACAGACACAGTGAAGACGCAGAACGAAATATGCTGTGCACACTTTTTTCTGATGTGAAGGCTGAACACTCTAGATAGCTCTCAGCTCCCAGTTGCTTGGCTGCAGCACAACCCTGGAATTGGAGAACATAGAAATATTAGAAACTGGTCACATACTTCATTACAGGTACATAAATGGTATAAGCACCAACTTTACACATCCAGTCCTAAAGCATAGAGCTTCATGAACAATAAGACACTGTTACTACGAAACCAAATGGGAATCCAGCCACAACGCAAGGTCTTTAATTTAGATTTATAACAAAGGACACATTGTCATCTTGGCACAAATCCAAGCAGGCGCACCAAGTACAATCTGTACATCATTTACATAATACAGTGGTCCCTCAAGTTACAATATTAATTGGTTCTGGGACGACCATTGTATGTTGAGACCAGAACTATGGAAACCTGGTAATTGGTTCTAAAGGCACCAAAAATAGGAAAAAGTGAGAATTAAAGAAAAATAAGTAGATTAATATAGATCTAGCAAGTCCTTGCATACAAAAATAAGAAAGATCTGCTGGGAGATGTAAATCACTGTCTATGTCAGTGTTTCCCAAGCAGGGATCCTCCAGCTGTTGCAAAACTATAATTCCCAGCATGCCCGGACAGCCAAAGGCTGTCCGGGCATGCTGGGAGTTTTAGTTTTGCAACAGCTGGGGGCACCTCGCTTGGGAAGCACTGGTCTATGTAGAGGACAGGAGCTTCTTCAGGGTCCAGTACACAATTTCCTAAGAAAGTAACATGGACTCTCCCTCACCTGGTGTCCAAAGGAGCAGCTAATCCTGGCCCAAAGAGCACAGAACATGTAATACCTCCCTGTACTGTAGAGGGCGCTACCAGACACCAGTCAGTGCATACGCTTCAGTAATACAGGGGTCTTACCAGTGAATGCCCATTCTGATTGGTCAGTTCATCGACACGTTTCACAGATCTGTACTGTCCGTAGCATTGTATGTTGAGTCTGGTTTCAACTTACAATGGTCCAGAAAAGACCATTGTATGTTGAAACTATTGTATGTTGAGGCCATTGTAATTTGAGGGTTCACAGTATAGAAAGTACCAGGGTTCTGAACTATGCAAAATAATCTGCACTAAGGTATTCTGGCCAGTATACTTCACCAATGGTAGACACTATATTTGGATCATGTTATTTATGTTGAACACAAACCTGCTCATATGACACCGGAGTTTGTTTCTGGTTGGACAGCTCCATAATTGTGCTAAGGTCGGTTCTTAAGTCTGTTTTGCAGCCTATTAATAGTATTCTTGTGCTGGGGCAGTAGTCCATAATTTCTGTCTTCCACTGAAAGATAAGGTTACAGCAAGTCAGTATAACTACCACATCCAAGTTTATTATACCATCCTTAATTCTAATGATAGTGTCAGAAAAAGTTGGAGTGCATGAGGAGTTACACCATTTCTGGTCATTTTAAGGACTTCTAATGCATCGTTTTCCCCTTAAAAATGTCAGTTTTTACACAACTTGGCTAAGAGGTCTCCTATACACAGCACACAAATAGAATAAGAGATTTTGTTCTTCCATCACACAAACTAAAAGAAAAAAACAGCATGGAGAACACTAAACAGCAGTGCTGATCAATGTTGCTGAGAATCTACAAATTGAGACAGACATTGCTGCTTCTAGTAGGGGTTCTATGTGGCTTTTTATCCCTCTACAGCTGCTCCCTACCTTCTCCATGAACTGTAACCTGATCTGTCAGTGAAGTTGATAATCAGTCTCTTATAACATCAAGTTTACCAGTGAATTGAACTTTGATCAGTAGTATGGGAGAGAGAGTCTAAGAAATGTATAGAGGCTTTTTGTATGATGTTTTACTATGATTCTTGTGACCAACTGTACTACCAATTTCTAAGCTATAGATGTGTCCAACTAACAATGTAAGAAAATATATATATATTTTTTATCACACACAAAAATACACACCTTCTTTAATGCACTATCAAGGCTTTCTGGTCGGCTTACATCAAAGCAGAGCAGTACGGCATCCGAGTCACTATAACAGAGGGGACGGACGTTATCGTAATATGGGGAACCTGTGAAAAGAAGAGAAATTGTCAGATGTAAAGGTCAGGTACACATGCTAGCTGCTAGTCACATTGAATGTAGAAAGCTCGCTAAAAAGTAAATAAAAAAACTTTAGCTTCTGAAATTCAACAAAATTACATAATGGAGGCTGTAAAGCTACCAAAAAGCCCTTACTATATAGAGGAATTTGGGTTATTTGGCTATGGGTCTTTATAGCCTGCATATGCACACGTGCTCAGTTTACATTTAGTGGTGCAAAGAAGTGCAAGTTATGTACCGGATTATACTACAGAGGATATTTTGTTTAAAAAAGATTACATTACATGTAAAAAAAAAAAATTATGACAAACAAATTGTACTGGAGATAGAATGAGATTTTTTTTTTATAAATATATATATTTTTTATATTGCCAGTACAATTTATGGTTGTCATTTTCTAGGATGTTACCTCCATGGAACATTTCTGCATGTACCACCTCAAAAGCTGATCCTCCGAAGAAAGTGGTCAGTGTGAGAAGCAGTGTTGAGCCACATTAGGGTGCTCTTACATGACACAACATCAGCCACAGCTAGAGGTATTAAAGATAAGTGGACTCTTATTATTGCTGAATGGCAAGTACTAGTGGCCATGGCTAGTACTGGCCATTCACATATCTGCTTGATGCACCTGGACTTTCCAGTTTAAAGCAGAACGTCTAGATCAGTGGTCTCAGACTGTGGCCCTCCTGGGAGTTGAAGTTTTGACATCTGGAGGGCCACAGTGATTGTGTATGGAGTCCAACCATAGAACCAAGAAGGAAAATGTGGTTCCTAATCTGGGATCTAGCTACAATCATAGTGGCCCAGATTTACTAGAAAATATAAATTCGGCGCAAGTACAAGTTCATATGATTCAGACACCATTGGGTCTGAAAAAAGTGGTGTTCCTGTACAGAGGGACGGGCCTCCGGTTAAAAGTGGAATAGCCTAAATGTGCCAAATTTCACTAATATTAGGTCTGAAAGTCTTCAGATAAGCCAGATCAAGCAGCCCTTTATACGTTGATAAATCAGCGCATTTCAAGACTGAGTTTAAGTAAATCTGCACCAAGGCTTTTACCTTGAAGCCTAGTAAAGCTATAACATCTTATGTATGACAACACCTAGAATGCCAAGGAGACCTCTGAAGAGCCAATTCCAAAAACAATGCAGCCCTCCAGAATATAAAGTATGGTGCATTTATGCTTTACTGTAGAGATGAAACGCAGCACTGCCACATGGGCTGAAGAAAACACCACACTTTATATTTTGCACAAGATTATATTATATTTTAATTTAGTTTAAGTTTATTTTTTATTCATTCCAACTTCAGGAACTCAGCCATCGTTAGATTTTTTTTAAATCTTTTTTATCCAAAACTTCAGGGACAAGTTGGCTAATCTTTCCCTAGGGAAGTTATGTGCTGCACCCTCATAAACAAGTGCTGCCTCTGTGCTAGAAGAGGTTAGGGATGCACAACAGGTTAATGACCGTCTGAGGAGTCCGGATCACTCCTTATTTGTGGCAGTGCATTACAACACAGATCCGAGTGCCTTCTCAGCGTGCTTACAGGCCATTATTTTATTTAAGAGAAATAAAGTAATGGAGCTTATTCTGTGGGTATGATGTCCGGGCAGCACCCCCTCAGGCACGCATAGGGCAAGAGCTGCAAGCTGTAAGCTTTCCCCGCTTCACCCTCCCTTTCAGGTTTCAGCTCAGCAGCTTCGTGCTTAGAATAGCAAATACCCCCTCCCTGACTAGGAGAACAGTTTCCATAGCAACAAGCCCAGACCAATCCTGTTAGGGGACAGGAGGCTGCAGACTATCAAGACATTCAATATAAAAATATGTACAATAAGGACATAACTATTATAGGTGCTCCTATTGCAGCACTGCACTCCACCCGCGGTGTGGGAACAGAACGGCACGTCTCCGTAGTAGAGGAATTAGTGCTAAGCACATCCAAATGACTGAACGCTGCAAATCCCAATAGCTACAGCAAACGTCCCAAATGCAGCATCTTGTCATAAGTCACACGGTCATTGTCAAGTGTGTATCAGAAAGTCCCCTATACTGGCAAGCATCCAATATTCTAACCCTGTAAATCAGGGAGAAGATGGGCAACTTCCTAATTAGTTGCACCAAGTCATTATCCTGTGCCCTGGCTGGCGACCTGGCATTGCCTGTGTGCTGTTCGAGGACTGGCTGGTGCCTGCTGCATCCCTTCCCCTGGGGCTCTTAGGAAACTGCGTAGATGAATGTACAATTCTGAGCCACACACTGGCTGGAAGATTCTTGCCACTGATCTGCAGCATTGACTAGACTGGCTGTGCATAGCAAATAGCCAAGCAAATCACCAGCATTGCATCTCTGGAGAGGTAACCCAAAACCAGCGGCGCAAGGTCCTGTAATAAAGGAAACGCTTTACAAGATGTCAACATTAAAGACTCGCACTAAGGAGACGTCTACAGTAAATGCACAAGATGCAATGAGAAACCCTCATCACATAATTCCTTACAAATTATTTCACTAAAGTGTTGCAACCCGAATGTCACCTAAGTCACCATTACTTCTCTAGTCCTAGTGGAATAAGGCCGGGATCTCCATCTATACATTAGGATACTATGTGCCGCATATAGTCTTGATGTAAGGGTTTCCCACAGCAATAAGTCTATTTAAGATTTCCATATTTCAGCATCAGGAAAGTTTAATTCTGATTGTCGTCAAGGGGGACAAAGTCCAATTTTATGAGATGGCCATTACATGCGAGACCCAAAGTACTGTTTATTGTACAATGATAAATCTGACAAAAATGTCATTACAGATAAACATGGGAACATGTACATAATAGCATGACCCAATGGCCCTTACTTACTAAGAGTGTTGTGTAGGTTTCTTTGTGGGTTTTAATTCCCTACAATTTATTTTCCACGGTATTTACTAAGGTTTCCCTACATTTTGCTTTTTTTTTTAACATATGTTCTGATCTGTCGGGTTTTCCTCAGCTTAAATCCACCACATTCTATGTGTAAAACTTGTTGCGTTATTGTGAAAATGTCGGGAACATGCCCCTTTTCGGAGACCACTCCCCCTTTCCCCCAGCAGCCACGCCCCCTTTTCGGGATTTCTTTGCAAAATGGAGAGTAAGGGTTTTTAGATTCTGGCGCAAATTCTGGTGCAAACAGAATTTCTGTCACAATGCGACAGGATCTGGCGCACAACCCGACAAAACATGTCGGGTTTGCAATAGTAAATGAGGGCTACTGTGTACTAACAGGATGATAATGGAGTAAGAACACAAAGATGATGGGTTGCTACTTTGACGTTGATTTTACACAGCTACCAGTATTGTTCTTAACTGTGCCTATAGTAAAGGTGGCACTGAAGGGCAAGGCTGGGTTCACACTACGGAATTTCCAGCTGGACAAAATCCGGCCAGTGATACCAAATCAGACGCCGCCAAGACCGTGTGGACACAGAGGGAGGGGGCAGGGGCTGGACAAAAGTATATAAATAATTACAAGTAGTACTTTTTGTAAGTGCCCACATAATGATGCCAGACTGCCCAGGGCACTTCTAGGAAGACCGTAAAAAGGGCAGGGGCTCAGGGCCCCTTTCTAGTCAACCTGTGCGTGCAGATTCCGCCTAATAAACAAGACCAGTCTTGGCTGTGAAATTTAGGCAGCAGGAACGTCCCCCTCTGAAATTCTGTAGTGTGTACTGTGCAGCAGAGTCCTATTGACAACAATGGGATTCTGCTGCATCACAGCAGAAGTTTGCAGCTTAGCGAAAAGGGGCAATTGCATGAATATCACTCAATGTGCCAAAATCGTAGTGTTATATAGTCCTTTTTAGACTGTCTAGTCTAAGTTTGCACCATCTAAGAATTAGTGTTTACCAACCAGGGGGCCCCTAGCGGTTGCAAAACTACAACTTCCAGCATGCCCGGACAGCCGAAGGCTGTCCGGGCATGCTGGGAGTTGTAGTTTTGCAACAGCTGGAGTCAGACTGAATTAGATACTATTTGTAAACCCGGGCCATAGAGTCTTTTTACAACACAACTCTAAAATCCTGTAAGATTATTTACAAATTACAGAATGTTTAACAATAAACGTAAGAGATTGTTTACACTTACTAAAGTGATTATAATGGAAACAATAACATCCCAACGGGTGCACTAACTCAGGAAGTGGGTGCAGAATGAGACGGGTGTTTTGGGAAAAACGTTCATGAGGGAATGACCTATTCCACCTCATTAACAGTTACAAGTATGGAAATGCCCCATAGGTGTGGTGGGCCACTAGGAGCTTTCATTCAAGTCCGCCCTGGGGCAACTTTCAGGCTTGAAAGACCAGCTAAACAGCACCCAGCAGGAAACACTATAAACCTTTCATTACAGTCTTTGTTAGCACAACTGAAAAGGAATGTTAAGTACCGTAAAGTCCGTTCCCACCTACAATTGTTCCTTCCCTAACAATATTGGAAGTTTTGCATAAGAAAACAGAGCATAGGACAAGGCAACGCAGGGACATGTCTGGGCCTAACTCTCGGATGATGCACAACCAGATTACTGCTTTAATACAAGGTCCTCAAGCTGAACGGGACCATCTAGGAATTTGGAGTAACATTTCTGAAGAGCTGGTTTTAACCTCATTAATACTTGGCCACATATTAGAGCCACACAATGCAGTTAACGTGGGCAAACAAGACTTTCCTTTAGGCCTGTTTCAGATGAACGTAACACAGGCACCAGTCATGGCCTGACCATGGGTCTAGAGGGCCAAAAGAATCGGAGGGACCTACAATGCTTTCCGTTTGGGCCTCTAGTCCCATGTCCAGGTCAGAATTTGCGGCCATAAGGATGGGATTTCACTTTTTTTAGGGGGTCAATATGGAAGTATTGGGGGGGGGGAGCCAGACTTATTGCTGGTACACATCACGTTTTCTCCCATACGGGAGCACCTACGGCATGGGGGAGCTAAAGCCTCGCGCTCCTGTATGTAATTAAATGAGCCAGCCGCAGGGAAACGTCCGGTCAGCGCATTTTTGCGCCGTATGTGCTTTTCCCCGCACCTAAAACCGTGGTCAACCATGGTTTTAGGTCCAGTTGTAAAAGCACATACAGCGCAAAAATGAGCCGACCGGACGTTTCCCTGCGGCTGGCTCATTTAATTACATACGGGAGCGCATAGAAAGGCATACAGGAGCGCGAGGTTTTAGCTCTCCCCTGCCGTATGCGCTCCCGTATGGGGGAAAACGTGATGTGAACCCAGCCTTACAAGTTTGTCATTTTAAAGGGGTACTCTGGTGGTCAATGTGTTTGTGCGTTCCTAATTTACCATTTCTGTGTTATTTCCTTCTCCTTGGGGGTCTTGGCTACTCTGTTTTGTGCTACTCTCTGGTCTTGGCAACTTCCCCCCCCCTCCAAGTTTGTTTTCGTACAGCAGATTCTATTTCTAGCCTTGGCTAGCATCTGATAATCCCATTTCTAAGCAACCTAATGTCCATCAGCAGTCAGATCTGCCCATAGACATTAACAGCACCTGTCTTGAAGACCATTTGCCCACTGATACCATAATACACCAACCAATAACCCCTTGATTTGTTGGTCAACAGGATGAATGACGTTTACACCTGGCGAACAATGGTGTCAATGTAAACAGAGATGGCCCAGTGCTTCCTTCCTGTATATACTAGCGGACATTTGCTGTCGCAGCAATAAGATGATGGGGCTCAACAGGAAAGACAGATTCTCCAGAGCAAGAACCATCTCTGTCAGAGATCTTTAAATTATCTAAAATTTCAAGATCTTAGTTTATTTTATAGTTACCTAGTATAACCTTTACCTTAGTAAACCAAATCTTCTCAATACTAGTGTATACCTTACAAGACAACCATAGAAGGTTGTGTATTATAACCGATACCCCATAAGCCAACACTCATGATACTGAAGGACCAGGCAAGGGTCAATGTCTTAAAATGTTGGACATTATATACACATTATATACATATAATGGGGGGGGGGTTAACAAAACTTGTTTAGACAAAGAGTGCTGCAGTAGCCCATGGCAACCAATCAGATTGCTTCTTTCATTTTTCACAGGTCTCTTCAAAAATGAAAAGTGATCTCATTGGTTGTCATAGGCAACTGCACCACTCTTCCTCTGCACAGATTTTGATAAATCTCCCCCAATATATTTATAATGCACACAAATTATATTAATTATATGACGCGGCCATTCAATGTGTTTTACTTGGCATCAGGATAGGATTAATCTAGCCTAGAGAAGTGGTTGCAAACTGTGGCCCTCCAGACGTTGCAAAACTACAACTCCCAGAATGCCTGGACAGCCGTTGGCTGTCCAGGCATGCTGGGAGTTGTAGTTTTGCAACATCTGGAGGGCCATTGTTCGGAGACCACTGGCCCAGAGAATGCAGTATACATACCAGATGTGTCCCATAAGCTGAGCTCCACGCGATTCTCCTCCGTCTCCAAGCTAGCTGTGTAGTTTTCAAACACTGTGGGTACATAGGTCTAGGAACAAGAGACACACATATATAGCTTACTGACAACACTGCAGCCAACAGAGGTACTTTAGTGCAACAGAGCAATGCTAGGACATCATTGTAGCCAACACAAGCACAGGGAGTCGACACCTACGCAACACAATGGAACTGCGGGCAATAGAGCTCACTGACACCACTGCAGCCCAACGCAAGCACACGCGTCTCGATGGCACCACTGCAACATACAGATATTGATACGCAAGGCAAGTGCACCACACAATGAGAATCCACACAAGCAAAAGACAAAGGAAGAAAAAAAAAAAAAAAGCCAGAGTCAGAACTCAGGAGAGAAGATCTCAGCAAACATTGACATTTCTGCACATGAGACGCTTATCACAGCCTACAAATCCCGGCAGAAAATAGCGCCCATTGTGTAGGGGGGGGGGGTTTGCAGACAATGCGCTAAGGGTCACAGGTAAATTATACAATGCACTGGATATTATAGCAAAAAGGTATCACATACACACAACTTTCACACATTACAGGAGGAAAGTGACAATATAAATTGACCTTTATCACCCCCTTTCTATCATAAGGTCTAACTAGACACCCAGACGTGTCACTGATCTAACTAAGGCAATGTTTTTTTTTTTTTCTCAACAAGCATGCCTCCAGCTGTTGCTAAACTACAACTCCCAGCATGCCCGGACAGCCGTTGGCTGTCCGGGCATGCTGGGAGTTGTAGATTTGCAACAGCTGAAGGCACACTGATTGGGAAACACTGCAATATACAGAACAATACAGTAATTACTGGACTATCTGTAATACATTGAGACACCCCAATATTTCACAACACATCCTTTGTTACAATGGGGCATAACTTCACACCAGTGCTGTCCCAGGTAACAGACCCCAAGCTGCCCAAAGAGGGCATCATCCTCCCCACCAGCCATAAATGATCAGCACAGGACAAGAGTCCCAGCAACAGTCCTAGGACTTGGTTTTCACTATTAAAAAAAAATAAACTTACATACTAAATAATATATAATATATAAATATATATAAATATATATATATATATATATATATATATATATATATACACACACACACATACTTGTTTCTTTTTTCCTTTTGGTAATAGTAATTTTATTTGTGTAGCGTTTTTTGTTAACACTAAAAATAAAAAAGGACTTTTCAATTTTTTTTCTTTTTTAACACACGCACAGCTTTTTTTTCTCTCGGGAGACCTAACCTCAGTGGTAAGAGAAAAAATATATAAAAAAAAATAAAAACACACACACACACACACACACACACACCACACCAATTCAACTGATTGTGTCCCAAGTGCCAGGAGATAAATAGAGATATCTCTCTCTATCTATATACATATATACACACATACAGTCACCCAGGGGTAGGTTGGCATTCGGAGAGCTCAATCTTGGGAACATAATGCAGTCACAGTCCAGTGCACTGGCATCTCAGCAATGTCCCAGCCATACATGGGAACCTGGGCACTGGAGGTTAAAGGTCTTGAGAAGAAAGCAGCGGAGGGGATAGCAGGCAGCTGCCCCCATCATGTCACTCACCTCGGGGTAACAGTCCTTGGCCAGCACTTGCAGCATGGCCGTCTTCCCACAGTGCACCTCCCCGACCAGCACCAGCTTGCACCTGACCACGGCGGGCTGAGGATTCCTTCTCTCCTTCATTGTATTGCGATAAGTTCTCAGGACGCGGAGATGACAATTTACGTTTCCAAGACAACCGACAGTAACGACAGAAATCAGCAGAGCAACTGAACCTTCCAGGCACAATCCGCTTTATATATAGGCACCTCCGGGCCAATCACAAGGTGAGGACTCAGCGACCCCGGACCAATCGGCAGCCGCTTCTGCAGGAGGCCCCGCCCTCTTGGTGTGATAACCCGCAGTCCGGTTTCCTAATGAAAGCCACGTGGTGTCATTTGCATTGTCAGGAATGTCTGCTGCGCGCGGCTTCTGGGGTAACGGACGCTCACTACTGCCCGGGACCATGTATCATCCATACACATAATCACAAGACGGGACCGTATATAGGATTGTGAAAGGCGATAACTACTTACATTTGAGCTTTTCTTTTAATATTGAAAACCGTAAAAAATTGGTATTTTGCCTGTGGAAAGTTGCGTGACAACTAAAAGAGCCACCAGCCACCCAGCTTTCCTACACTCCTGAATGGTTATTGTGCTTATGCAGTAAAAACCCCCAATCAAATGTTTTATAACCTAGCTGCCTCCAGCCAGTAAAAAAAACTACAACCCCAGGCTGACCTGGCATGCTGGGAGTTGTAGTTTAGCAACAGCTGGAGGCACCCTGTTTGGGAAACACTGACATAAGTTGTTGTGGAGTCTTAGGCTGCATTCACATCTCGTTTTTGCAATACAGTTCCTGTATCAGGTTTTTTGTAAAACAAAAACAAAAAACGTATGTCTCAAAACTGGACCGAACCATATCCAACCGTATATACCTCTGTATGGTTTTAAACCGTATATGGTTTGATAACGGATGTCCGGTTGCATACAGTTTAATAAGTTTAAAAAAAACGGATACGGTTTTATGTTTGTCCTTAATTAAATAAAGTTCTTCTTGTTCTATTTGTAGGAAGAACTTTTGGCGTTCACTGCGCATGTGCAAACTGCAAAACCGTATTGTAGGAACCGGATGGAGCCGTACGCACATACGGTTCAGTACGGTTCCTATAGACCACTATTTTAAAAGACTACGGTTTAGACTACGGTTTTGTGTACGGGAAAAACCGGATAAAACCGTAAATGATGCAAAATGTACACAATTGGATGCTACGTTTGGCATACGGTTTTCTATGAAATGTCTATACATACGGTTTGCAATACGGTTCCATACGTTTTTTTTTCACTGAAACCGGATACGGGAGCTGTATTGTAAAAACGAGATGTGAATGCAGTCTTTGGGGGAGATTTATCAAAATCTGTGCAAAGGAAAAGTGGCCCATAGCAACCAATCCAATTTCTTCTTTCATTTTGCAGAGGCCTTGTTAAAAATGAAAGAAGCGAGCTGATTGGTTGCTATGGGCAACTGGGCACTTTTTGCTCTGGACAGGTTTTAATAAATCTCCCCCTTAGGGCCTTGAAGACGCAGACCCATGCCAAATACCGGTATCTACGTGACCCAAGTGCGGCCAGGGACACGTAACCATTCACTGGATCATGAATGTGGCCCTTCAGCTACTCAACCCATGTTTACACAGGCAAGTGTGCGGCTGAACAATAATGATCTTTAGGGCCACACAATCCCAGCGTGTGGTCAATGGGTCTTTTACATGGGGCAATAATCGGCCCCTTAGACCCTGTTCACAGGTTTTAGATTTTAAACATAGAGAATACCAAGACACAGCGATCGGCAACTACCGTATGTTTTCACAAGTGTTCCCGAATTTAGCACTTTAAACAGCAGCAGTACCCCTGATGTCCGAGGGTCCGTGGCGTCCCGCTGTTGTTCACTGCACCGTTCACCGAATTAAGCTACCACTCGCCATTCTCCTTAACCGTGAGTGCTCCCTCAGTTTCCTGTCTCTCTTAGATTTTAAACAGATACCAGATCAAATTTGACATCATTCCGCATCCCATTAACATGCAATGGAAATTTTCCTGGATGGAAATGTATTGCAAGGTACAAGTTAAAGGTTTGCCCCAATAACTGACAGTGCGGTTAATCCTCATTTAGGTTTTTTCTGTGGAAATACATGTTGGATTTGAAAGTAATGTGTATACTACCCTAAGGCCTCCACCTCTAAAGGGGTTCTCTGATTTAATACAAAAACTACCTGCTGCCAAATGGGGTTATACAACAATAATCAACACTGTACTCACCTCGCTTTAGGGTAACGCTTTGGTCCCTATGTATACTTACCCTGATGAAACCCACAGAAGGGGTTTCCCCTATAGCAAGTGATGAAATATCACTTACTGATCTATGGGGTATAATTGTCTGGAATCCCACCAATTTATCAAGGAGTTTTCTGGGAGTTAAAGAGTAGCTCCTACCATCTTTTTTTTTAGCAATCAAACGTCAATCATTTATACAGTAAATAATTAAAGGGGTATTCCAGGCAAAAACTTTTTTTTATATATCAACTGGCTCCGGAAAGTTAAACAGATTTGTAAATTACTTCTATTAAAAAATCTTAACCCTTCCAATAGTTATTAGCTTCTGAAGTTTTCTGTCTAACTGCTCAATGATGATGTCAAGTCCCGGGAGCTGTGCATGATGGGAGAATATCCCCATAGGAACTGAACAGCTCCCGGGACGTGAGTCATCAGAAAGCAGTTAGACAGAAAAAAAACAACTCAACTTCAGAAGCTAATAACTATTGCAAGGATTAAAAATTTTTAATCAAAGTAATCAACAAATCTGTTTAACTTTCCGGAGCCAGTTGATTATATATATATATATATATATATATATATATATATATATATATATATAAAGTTTTGGCCTGGAATACCCCTTTAATTCACCATACATAGCATGACAGCACAATATACAGCATAGGATCCCTACGTTATGCATTATACTACATGCTACACTCCTGGATACATTATAAAATGTTATCAACAAAAAAACAATATCAAACAACAAGGCATAGGGGGATGGAAAAAAAGGGGATAGGGAGGGGAGATCACAGGCCCGAAGCTTTATTGCAAGACAAAGACACACAAGGGGAGAACAGGGAAGGAGAGGGGTTTAGTCCTCTTATTCATTAACATCCAGAGAGAAGATCCTATACTACATTTTCCATCACCCTCACCATGTACATGGCCAGTTCATGTTACTTCTCTGACTGCACATACAGGCTCATGTATGTGACATCAGTTATGACGAGTACTCTGGGAAACAAACCAACCAGCTGATCTACAAAGGGGAGATGGGGCCATGTTAGTAGAATGAGTAGATGGGTGAGAATATAGAGATAGGGATAAATTACAAATGTGTACAAATCTGTTCTATGCATTGGTAGGGATTATGCAGATTATGACTAAGAACCATATGGGCCAGAAACCCATCAATTGCTCGCAACTTCTATGTCTGTAAGTCATTTTTCTATACGCTGCTGTGATATACCATTTAATGCATTTCCTATTTAAAAAAAATTCTGGAACGAGTGCTGGATACATGATTTGCATGTCCGTGCAGGTCCCATAGACATTGGATAAATGCAGGCTGAAGCTGACCATTTTGGTGGGATCAGCCATTGGTATAAGGTTTATTGGGGTTTCATGACTCTACTGTGATGGTTGTTCACTGACTTCACATGCCTGTTACCATGTAAATGGTGGAGTTGGGAGGAATAGCTGCCGGCAGAATGTGCTTATAGCCAACAGCTAAAAGGTTTATGGCTACCTTTGGAATGAAGGGCTGCACCATTTGTTATACAATCTGGTTCCATCACTGATCATTCCTTTGTTCTTTAGATCAGTACAATCCCAGTGGCCAAACCCATCCCACAAGATTAGAAGATGGGAATATATACATACAAAATATTAAATGCACTGTTGAGATGCCTGCTCTTTCCATCTAATCTCTACATTGTGATCCAATGTCTTGTAGTCGCGTGTACACACCGGCCCTCATTTACTATTCTAAACCCGACTTGTTTTGTCGTTTTTTTTTTTGGCACATCTTTGTCTGCGACATGTCGCAGACATCGTGCGCCAGTCTGCGACACGATGCAACATTTTTTCCCGACGGACCCGATGTGGATTCTCGCAAACCCGAAAAAGGGGCGTAACCCGACATTTCTGAGCTTTCCCACGTATTTATAAAGGCTTCCAACCCGAATTTGTTGAATTGTTGTGGATTTTTTCCCGACAACTCAGAGGAGTTGGAAACCAAAACCAACAAAACCCACGTGCGACAAACAGGATGCGACATAACAATAAATACCAGGGGAAAAAAGCAGTCGGGTAGGAAAGCAAGATAGACTTACAACCCGATGAGGGCCACCATCGTAGTTTTGCAACAGTTAAAGGTCCACAGTTTGGAGCCCCCTGCAATAAATGATTCCTCACAGGTGAGTAATATCTTAAAGGACCACTCTGGACAAATTTAGTTTTCCTGCCAAGTTTTAACATGTGGACTGACGCTCCTCACATCAAATGACTTCATTTCCTGGCTAGGACACCGTCCTGGTCCCACTTTGTGCCCATCCCAATCATAAAGCTACTTGAACTATCATTCCCTATGAGTCGCTCAATGAGAGTCTCAGGGTATGTTCACACGGCACAATTCCGCCAGAATATTCCGCACAGACATTCTGCTGCATTGATTTTAATGGGATTCTGCTGCACTGTGCACATGGTGGAACTTCCCGATTCCGTCATGTCTATTCTTTCTGCGGATTTCACTCAGAAATGCATTGCCATCTTTGACGGCACATTTACAAGCAGTCCTTGTGCCCGCCGGAACTTTCAAATGTGCGGAATGTCTGCCCATGTTTTCCGGGCAGACATTCTGCACATTTTCCTACCATGTGAACATAGCCTCATAGAGCTGCATAGAAGACATTGATTTCTTGTCCCCACAGCAGATGATGTGGACAGTCTCCTGGGCACCAGAATGGCATCCTAACTGGGAGATCTTTAATCTTTAGTTTCCAGGATATAAGTTAATTTTATTTAAACCCCCCAAGTCCTGGAAACCCCTTAAACATGTCCCAGTCTGAACAGTCCTGAATAAACACAGATATCCCCTCTATCGCATTCTACTTGTTTTCAAGCTGCAGAATTACAACAGTGCTTGTTTGCTTTTGCTTCCCCTATTCCATTGACCCCGTTGTAATGGCTTTTTATTGGACATCAGTGACTGGTCTTTCCGCCATTGTTCCACGCGCCGTATAGAGTTTGGGGTCATTAATCTGAGATGTAAAAGTGTCCAGCATCAATTGTGTCATGTAAGGACAAGTTTACTACATTGAGCGATTTTACGATGATGCCATTGTATCTCTGTACACTGGCTGTGAAGAGATCAGTAACACAGACGTGACTTTTTTGTCTCTTTTATATTACTTTGTGTGTATGAGCCCCAAGGTCTCCAAACCAGTTTTTCCATACAATTACACCTCTGCATTACAAATAGGCGATGGAGGTTATTTTGTCATTAGTATAATGTGGTTTAAGTAGAATACTGAAACTTAGATTACACCAGGTCACAAGAGACACAGGGACATTTTGTGTAGCGGGGCTCGTGGACGGTTTATGTAGATGGTCAATGTTGTTTGTACAAAATAGTAGCCATCTGCAAACAATGTGTCTCTCCTCTATGGCTTTGTTGGCAAACAATAACCACTAGAACAATGCAGTCCGACTAACCCAAGCACCTCTGGATGCAGCACTACTGTCAGGATCCGGGTACTGAGAGGATACTGGTGGTGGATCCTCTGTGTCAGTGGAGTAATGACGTGGGCCGTACCAGGGGAACAGAGTCTAAGGGGTTACTGGTATTCACCAGAGCCCGCCGCAAAGCGGGATGGACTTGCTGCGGCAGGTAACCCCCAGGTCGTTCCACCCGATAGCGACTCAACCCTGACTGACTGCTGAGATAGGCGCGGTACAAGGGATTAGGCAAGAGCAAGGTCGGACGTAGCAGAAGGCCAGGGCAGGCAGCAAGGATCGTAGTCAGGGGCAACGGCAGAGGGTCTGGAACACTGGCTTGGGACATACAAGGAACGCTTTCACTGGCACAATGGCAACAAGATCCGGCAATACAGGGAAGGGGAAGTGGGGTAATATAGACCAGTGCACAGGTGAAGTTACTAATTTGGACCAGGCGCCAATCAGCGGCGCACTGGCCCTTTAAATCGCAGAGAGCCGGCGCGCGCGCCCTAGGGAGCGGGGCCGCGTGCGCCGGGACTGGACAGATGGAAGACAGGTCCGGTAAGCAGGCTGGGAGGTGAACCGCGAGCGGGTGCATCCCGCATCGCGGGTCACATCCCTGCTAGAGACACTATCGCAGCGCTCCCGGTCGGGTGACCGGGGCGCTGCGAGCAGGTAAACGCTGCGAGCGCTCCGGGGAGGAGCGGGGACCCGGAGCGCTCGGCGTAACAACTACAGCATGAAATAATATGAAGAGGCTCTTGAGTAAACTTGTGGATGTAAATGTCGTTTTTTTGTTTTTTTATCAAATCATTTTTCTAAATATTTTCAAAACTTTTTCACAAACATAAATACAAGACAAGAAACAATAAAATCCCACTGACGTGAATTTACGGAACACTTTACGCTTTTTTTAAGGCGAACAACAAGGGACACATGGGTAACTAACTAAGTAAGAACAGGGGAAGTAGTGCCGAGTCAAAACTGGGCAATACGTTTTTAGCGCCAAATAAAGGATCCGCAGAACTCCTCGCTACATCCAGTGAGGCCTAACATGCAGCATGTAGACGTGAGGTGAAGCTGTATTCAATAGATCCTACTACAAATCCGTGCAAAGGTGGGTGTAAATATTGGTTTAGCAGTAAAATAACTTATTAGAGGGGGTCTCCGGGGCTCTAAAATCTTTTTCAAAATCTTTGTTTCCAGTGACCCACTCCAGTGCCCATGCCAACACAGCAGCTGAAACGTAGAACATACTAGTGCTGGGCTGTATACCGGTTCATACCGAATACCGTAATTTTTGTGCTGCACGATATGAATTTTAACCCAAAACGCAGTACCGGTTTGGCCCCTCCCCCTCGGGAATGAATGAATTATCAGCCAAGCGGTCCGCTGTCCCCACATCGGGGAACTAATCATATGTGACCCGTGAGCGCTGTTCTGCCCCCCCCCCCCCCAATTAATTATCAGCCCATCGGGGTACTACTCACATATGTCACCCCCAAGCGCTGCCCTCCTTGTCCTCCTGTTTGTTGCGGCCGCCAGCAATGACACTCTATACCAGTGGTCTTCAACCTCCAGATGTTGCAAAACTACAACTCCCAGCATGCCCGGACAGCCGTTCGCTGTCCGGGCATGCTGGGATTTGTAGTTTTGCAACATCTGGAGGTCTGCAGGTTGAAGACCACTGCTCTATAGCTGTATCCCTATGCCCGGGCTGCAAAAGGTAAACTAAATAAACTTTAACTCACCTTCCCCGTCGGTCTGGACTTGCTTCCTAGGGAATGGAACGTCGGAAAGCCGTCAACCTATCACCGGCCGCAGCGATGTTCCGCCTCAGCCGGTGATAGGCTGAGCTCACTGTCATGTAAGAAGCCGGCTTCTTACATGACAGTGGGCTCAGCCTATCACCGGCCAAGGCGGAACATCGCTGCGGCCGGTGATAGGCTGACGGCTGTCTGACGTTCATGTAGGCCAACGTAGGAACATGCGTTAAAGTTTATTTTTGTTTACCTTTTGCAGCCCGGGCATAGGGATACAGTATAGAGTGTCAGCGCTGGCGGCCACAACAAACAGGAGGACGAGGAGGGCAGTGCTTGTGGGTGACGTGAGTAGTACCCCGATGGGGGCAGCGCTGGGCTAATAATTAATTTGGGGTGATAAAGTTATATACCGTGGAACCGCCATAAGTTACAAAAATACCGCGATACACATTTTTTGGCCATACCGCCCAGCCCTAGCACATACCCCAGCGACGCGGCCCGACCCCAACAAGTGTTTGAAAGGAAACGGACCATGTCAGCATGGAGATAGAAGTGGAGGGCCAGAGAGCTGGGACTATCATAACTTTATCACCAAAACAAAAAAAAGTAAAAACAATTGGTCGCTCTGCACGGACATGCATATGAACACCAAAAAGATGCACATACCACAAAAATAATCATCATACAATAAATCTTTATTATAAAAATAAAGAATATAAAAATTAGCCATAAAATAAATAGAGGCACCGTGCACATCAATAGACTGTGCACAAAGGAAAGACTAAACAATGGTTACTCGTGGTGATACATAGAGGGGGCGTGTTGGCCGCCACTTCGTATGGGGGGGGGGGGGGGATGTGGTCGACACGCTCCTTTGCTAGGGACTGCCGGGTGCCGTGCAGGAGATTGTGGGGGGTCCCAATGCTTGGATCCCCCGCGATCAGACACTTATCCCTTATCCTTTAGATAGGGGATAAGTTGTCCTGCATAATATTTCTCCTTTAATAAGATCACTGATAGCATGCCAAAGCTGGTAAGTGCATGTATTTCTATGTGTGGCCCTCATACCCGATACTGAATAAATAAAGAGGTTTTTAATATTTTGTTTCTATATTCTCATTATTTGCATATCATTACTATTAATCCTGTGATTTTCATAATTTCATTACTTTTCCTTTCTTGAGTTGCAATTTCAAGGTTGACGAATATATATGAAATTTAGATATATAAATAAATACTGTATAATATATATATATATATATATATATATATAAACTTCTTAAAGCCCAGTAAACTTTAAGACAACACAAAGGTGTTATCTACTATATTTAGATCTAAATACCAAGTATACACACAAGACAACAGTGTAACATAAATTCTTGCAGGCAGCGCTTTAGTATACGTAAAAAGTCACAACTTTCCTGTATAACTTGGCACAGGGCCTTGATGTTCCCTTCTTTAGGGCTTTTGGAACAGTCTGAGCATTTGGGACTTTCACAAGCATGGAAATTAAAAGGGCCTAAAAACAGCTCATGTGAGAGTTTCCCTTTTGAGTTCCTGTAAAGGTGAGAGATGACAATATGATTCTTGTAAATATTCCAGGAAGACTTCTAAGCTATTAACTCCCTTTGTCTCTGATTCATCACGTTTGCTAGAAGAGATGTAACAAGTGTGGAGACGATGCACTTATCTGCACACTATTGTTTGTACGTCATTCTTGATCCAGCCACAAAGTCTAGAACTGGCAGCAAATGTAGTTTTGGTCATTGTCCCGGCATTAGAATACATGGCTAGTTACCGTATTGTTTATAATATGATATATATCTTACTGTATAAAATGAAATGCAATTACATACAATACATTGATATCTATGCATATGTATGATGTTACTGTTCCTTAATATTGATAACCAGCATGCCCTCCCATACAGCTCTATAAGTTGTAAAAAATGCATATGTAAATATGTATGTGTGGTGTCCCAACACCAAAGGCCCCTGTGGGCTACAGATTGCCTCGGGCATCACTGCTGTCTATATGTTGGGACCCCTGCTTTATTGTCTGACCTGTTATAATGTGATTTATTGACATGTAATGTTATTTATTAATTTATGCACTGTACCAGAGTCCGGCAGCGGGCGTGCAGGGACAGCGGCGGCAACGAGGCTGTGGCGGCGATGTGCGGGAGGAGTGGCCTCCCAGCCAGTGGCCGGGGAGCCAATGCGCTCGCTCACGCCTGTCTGATTGACAGGCAGGGAGCGAGTGCAGCCTAACTGAAAAAGGACTGATTGCCACTCCAAAATCACTCCTTTTTCAGTAGCCGGTTTTTAAATGTAAATTAAACCTTTTTAATGAAAAAATAAATAATAAAAGTATATTAGAGATATGTTTTAGTACATAAGTACTACAACATATCAAAAAATAAAGTTGGTGACAGTGCTCATTTAAGGGATTGTATCATAATGACACTGATGTCCCAATGGGGGACCCCGAAACCTAGCCCTTATGTAGTGAGGGGGGGGGGGGGGGAGTCCAGTAGTAGTGAGTTGGAGTTTAGTGTGAGAGGAGAGTGTAAGAGTGTAATGTCACGCCGGCCGTGAGCGCTCTCCTGTCATGTCCCTACTGCCGGTAGGGTTGGGATTCGTATCGCGGGGCGTGCCCGCATGTGAGTTCCAGTCCGTCATTCACCTCCCTGGTCTTCCGTGTTCTCAGCCCCGACGCGAGAACACCCTCCCTAGGGCACACACACACACCGGAGCTCTTACATTTAAAGGGCCAGTACACCCTTAATTATTGAATTCACCTGCACCTTCTTTTATAAGTATCAGTTCCTCCCATGACTCGCTGCCGGATCTTTGTTGCCCTAGTGAAAGCATTCTGTGTTCCAGTGTTCCTGTTTATCCGTGTACCTGATCCTTGTTCCGTGACCTGACCCTGCTACTGTGCCACCCGCCCTGACTTTCTGTTATCCTGACCACATCTTGTCTGTATCCTTCTGTGCCAGGTGTAGCGACCTGGGTGCCGCCTGTCGCAGAAAGACCATCCCGCTTTGCGGCGGGCTCTGGTGAAAACCAGTGGCACCTTAGACTCCGCACCCTGGCATGGCTCCCGTCATCATCCACACAGGCCCAGGGGATCCACCAACTGCCGTGACCCTTACCAAGAAGAGTAAGGAGTGGAGTGCTGATGCTGTGAGGAGAAGCCTAGGGAGAAGAAAACTACTAAATTCCACAGCCACGCCAATCTCAGGAAAAACCCAGACGCACAGGTGAATATCAAAGTATGGCGGTAAGCAAAGCTCTTGTGAAAAATCTCTACTTGAGTCAGTCAGTCAAGTCAAAGTCTTGCAAGTTAGCGTGTGCTGCTAATAATCAGCTTCATCTACAACCCCCAGCAAGGCAATAGGCTCCCTAGGTTCCACTCTGCCCTTCCCTCTGCACAAGAGACTGTATTGTTTAAATCTGCTACCTCCAGAAAAGTAAAGATAGTTATCCGTAACCTTGCATCCAGGTGTCCCACGCTTGGCCCAGGAGAAGCTATCCCAACCGCAGACCATGTAGATTAATGGTGCCCTGGCTTCACGAAACAGATTTATGCACCTTGCACACAGTCGGTTCATAGCCCAGACATCACATGTATATTTTTCCACATATTCTGTATTAGAAATCCTTTAATTACATGATCAAAGAATCACATAAAAAATGTAAAAAAGCCACAAAAAACACATGTACTAATACATACTATTTAGGACAAAAAACAGCATCATGGAAGACAAAAAGGTGAAGTTTTTGTGGCTTCTTTTCATTGCACACAGTATGTCCAGATGAAGTACTCTCGGCATCAACATTTTTGCTCCGTATATAAATTGTACAACAATTGAGCACTTCTGAAATAACACTTAGTAATCTACCTTGATGGTGCAGATCCTCTTCAGGAGGAACACTAGAAATGATTTCTGAATTAGGTGCAGAAGAGATTGGCAGAACCTGATTCCAGTTAGGCCTTCTTATCAAAAATTATATATCAGATATTAAACATTTTCAGAGTCGCTGCAACATAATCTGGATGTTTTAAATTTTTCACTGCAATTTTCCTTTAATAAAAAAAATGCAACAAAAATAATAATTCCCTAAAATGTTAAACTTTATTGTCATATATTGTTATCAATACTATTTTGTATCCTTTTATCATCATTGTAAGTATCTTTTTAAAACAAACACAGAATGCAGATCTATTATTTTGTAAGATCCCTCAGGGATGGTTAGGATAAAGATTTTACCATATATAACACGTCGCCAAGCATTATATATGGTAAAATCTAGTGCTTGGTTTAACACAAAATTATTTTAACAGTTTGAGAATAACAAAACATAAACCTAGCTCATAATAATAACAAAGACCTGTGATAATGGCTGGTAGGAATATATCCTATTTCATATAAGGAGAAGGAGTAGGTAGGTATTGCTTCAGAGGTGACAGTACCAAAATTTCCAACACGAAAAATTCCATCCTTGCAAAACAGACCTGTAGTGGGGTATAAGTGCTCTGCCATACACTTGACTGTGGGCAATCCCACTAAGATTAAAGGGGTATTCCAGGCAAAAACTTTTTTTTATATATCAACTGGCTCCGGAAAGTTAAACAGATTTGTAAATTACTTCTATCAAAAAATCTTAATCCTTCCAATAGTTATTAGCTTCCTAAGTTTTCTGTCTAACTGCTCAATGATGACGTCACGTCCCGGACAGCTCCCGGGACGTGAGTCATCAGAAAGCAGTTAGACAGAAAACAGCAACTCAACTTCAGAAGCTAATAACTATTGGAAGGATTAAGATTTTTTAATAGAAGCAATTTACAAATCTGTTTAACTTTCCGGAGCCAGTTGATAATTAAAAAAAAGTTTTGGCCTGGAATACCCCTTTAACAAGATCAGCCCACAAAACTGCGAAAAGATTCCAACATGTCACTGCATTGGGCGAAAAATGGAACTGTAACGTGTTTGTGCAGCGTGTATGCACGATCATTGATACCCTTGATTTCCCATCCACTAATAAAACGTAACTTTTAATGAGCCTTGTCGTTTAAAAACTACATAACACCAGTTAGTTGGATATATCAGTCAATACCTGCATGCAACTGCACGCTTGTATACAGATACATGGGTGTCATGGCTGCAGTCCACAACTACCACACTATTGCAACTGGTGGGTGTTATTAAAGGGGTACTACCGTGCTGACAACTTATCCCCGTGTGTCACAGCTCCGCCCCCATGTGACGTCACGCTCCGCCCCTCAATGTAAGTCTATGGTAGGGGGCGAGACAGCTGTCTTGCCCCCTGCCATAGACTTGCATTGAGGGGCGGAGCGTGACATCACACGGGGGCGGAGCTGTGACGTCACGATCACCGGCCCCATCATCAGACCCGGATCGGATGTTCGCTCCTAGGCCTGATGAGAGCGGGGTGCTGCGTGCGAGATCGCCGGGGTCCCCAGTGGCGGGACCCCGCGCGATCAGGCAACTTATTCCCTATCCTTTAGATAGGGGATAAGTTGTCAGCACGGTAGTACCCCTTTAAAAACTTTCACACATTGCCCGCCCTGAGGGCGGGCAATGTGTGAAAGTTTTTAAAGGGGTACTTCACTGGAAAACATTTTTTTTTTTTTTTTTTATAAATCAAATGGTGCCAGAAAGTTAAACAGATTTGTAAATTACTTCTATTTAAAAAATCTTAATCCTTCCAGTAGTTATCAGCTACTGCATACTACAGAGGAAGTTCTTTTCTATTTGAATTTCCTTTCAGTCTGACCACCTCTGCTGACACCTCTGTCCATTTTTGGAACTGTCCAGAGTAGGAGCAAATCCCCATAGGAAACCTATCCTGCTCTGGACAGTTCCTAAAATGGACAGAGGTGTCAGCAGAGAGCACTGTGGTCAGACAGAAAGAAAATTCAAAAAGAAAAGAACTTCCTCTGGAATATACAGCAGCTTATAAGTACTGGAAGGATTAAGATTTTGAAATAGAAGTAATTTACAAATCTGTTTAACTTTCTAGAACCAGTTGATTTATATAAATATGTTTTCCAGTGGAGTACCCCTTTTAAAACACCCCCCAGTTGCAATAGAGTGGTAGTTGTGGACTGCAGCCATGACACCCGTGTATCTGTATGCAGTTGATATATCCAACTTACTAGTGTTATGTAGTTTTTAAATGTCAAGGCTCATTAAAAGTTACGTTTACGGGAAATCAAGGGTAAATCAACTGTTGCCAGAAAGTTAAACAGATTTGTAAATAAATATATATATATATATATATATATATATATATATATATATATATATATATACTCATTCTTTGTCTAAATATATATATATATATATATATATATATATATATATATACTTCTGCCATACAGACCCAGGATCACACAGCTGTTTAGAAGCTTATTCAATACAGGCCATTATAGCTGAATACGTCCATGGGCTATAAGGTTCCCACATGTAGGAAGGTGTTAGAAAGGGCGACGGTTTTCTCACCGAGCACCTGTCTCCCACAGAGACTTGTCCGAGCCGCACATTAGCTCCCCCATCAGGCTGTTGACACAGGCTGTTTATACCTCACTATCTCTGCGGGACTCAATACCCCCCTCTTGCTTTAGCAAACAGTATATTGAGTCCTGCGTATCCACTGCCTGGGACTGCATGGGGGTCTGGCTAGATAGGTGGGGAGAAACAGGGAGCAATGATAAGATATAACACTGTTTTTTATTGACTTGCTGATATGCCAGTTATGTATATATACAGGTGCTGCCACCGCCGTTCCCAGCCGCAGGCTGCCATTATAGCAGTGTTTGTGGAGTATGTAGAAAGTGATACTTACTAATGAAGATAGGTGACTGGAGAGACTTTAGTCTTGATGGATGATAGTAAGCGTCTTCAGCAGTGTTTTCCAATCAATGTGGGTCTAGCGGTTGCAAAACTACAACCCCCAACATTTGGCTGTCTGGGCAGAAGGCCAGGAAGATGAGTGCCACTTTTATGTAAAACTGTACAAAGATTTTATTTAAGCCTATGTAGCTATCCAAAATATTTAGCTGTACTTAAAATTAAAGTGGTATTCCTGACATCACGCCCCCTCCCATAGACATGAATGGAGGGGCGTGGTGTGACATTACTAGGGGGCATGGCCGTGACGTCACATCTCCGGGGCTGCACCAAGATCGCGGGGGTCCCCAGCAGGGGGGACCCCTGCGATCATACATCTTATCCCCTATCGTTTGGATAGGGGAAAAGATGTATAAAGCTAATATACCCCTTTAAAGCCTTATCGTCTACTCTAACAAGGTCCTGTGCTGGCTTTACATGCTACAATTTTCTAATTGAGATATTTTATATTCTTTCTTGCCAGCAATTATATACTTCATATATCCGGTGTCCATTTTAGAACATCGTCAGTAGTCAGACGTAACTCCGTCCTCTGTCAGGTGAAATGGCATCCCGCTTCCTCCCCAGGACCAATCGCCGTCAGTCATCAGCCGCATCTCCGCCCTCCGTCATGTGAAACGGCCTCCCACCTCCTCCCTCACACCAATCGCCGTCCTCCTTCAGACACAACTCCCTCCTCCCTCATCCGAAACTCCTTCGTCCAAAACACCATCATGCCTCAGACAATTCTCCCTCAGACGCAACTTCCTGCCGCGTAGCAGAGCCGACGCTGCACAGCATTATATAGCAGAGTCGAAACTGTGAAACTTGCACGTGTACTACAGACACTACATGTGCTACAGAGTCTGTATAGCAGAGCCGACATTGAACAGCGTGTACAGCAGAACCGGTATAGCAGAGCTGACACTGACTCTGCTCTGCTAAACGGCAGGAAAGTTTTTCGTCTGAGGGATGACGGCGTTTCGGATGAGAGACTTTAGGATGACAAAGGAGGGAGTTGCGGCTGACGCCTGACGGAGAATGGCCCAAGGGAGGAGGTGGCACATCGTTTCACCTGATGGAGGACGGAGTTACGTCTGACGACTGACGATGTCCTAAAATGGACACAGTACATATACAATAGTTAACAGATTATTATGCGCAACAGTGATTTTTCACTTTTTCCTAAAAGGGGTATTCCGGAGGATACACATCAGTGCCATTTCTCACTTTCAGCACTTCAACTACTGTCCTTACATGCAGGAAATGCCCACGCTGCCAATCAATGGCCACAGTAGTAACCCCCCTCATCTTCTGATTGGCTGAGCGGGCACTCGAAACGAGGACTATATACGTATGTACTATAGAGTATATGCTCTAATTTTAAAAAACTAGGCCGCGCTAAAATATAGCTTGACCCTGGGTTGTCCTCTTATAGCACCTCTTTTTTATTTTTATTTTTTTTTTATTATTTTTTTTTTCAAATTCAGAAGTTTATTAAGCAAATCAAATGATGACAATGACCTAAGTAAGCAAACAACTTAAGGTAACAAGGGCCTGATGGGACGAAATAGAAAGGATCAAAATATACAGGTAGCAATAAAGAAATAAAACATTGGAACAAATGTGCGAAAGCACCTTTTACATTTTTTTTTAATTAAAAAGCTCCCATCAGTAATCTGTAATAGATGGGACTCTGTCCGTTCTCACGGTATTGTTCTGCACTATTAGCATTTTACAATGTAGTAATACTTAGCACTGGTAGCAATTTTTTATACACAAGAAATTTCCGGGCAACAGTAATTGCAGCTTCTAAAAAATTCCAGAATATGTAAACCTTTCATTAAGATTCTTACATAATCCTAATGGAAAGCGGTATTGTGCCCGGACATTTCACAACACGCATAGATGTAATAAATAAGAGAGGTTGTGAAACTCCCGGCATGGCATCAGCACAATATACTCCTGTAACATTCCCAACCACTTTCACCGAATGACGCCCTATGTAATCCATGGCAGAATAATACACAATTAATCAAGGCAGAATACGAATGTCACTTTTGATCCAGGTGAGTGACCTCATCCCGGCTGACAGATCATCAGGTAAGTTCTATATATAACAGCACTGACATCTCTTCAGGAGTTTATATCCTGATGTTACAGTACGAGTATGTTAGTATGTTAGGCAGAGTAGCTGCACCACAACAACACCAAAAAAAAACCAAAAAAAACCTGTTCATCTGCACCATTTTTCTGTAATGTCCTAGATATATTTCCTTGGAACTGCTTCTAAGGAGAACCACAAATGTAGTTTTAATATGCCTCATTTTATTTCCAGTCTATTGAAGTTAAAATGAAAAATATACATCTCAAATAAATGTAAACTCAATCTATATAGTATAGTAAAAAGACTCTGATATTTCCACTTCCATAATTAAAAGCATGGCGCATGTGTTCTATAAACAACCTTGGGGATGTCAGTCCCCTCAGGGAAAACCCTGAATAAAGACCCTCCGGTCTAAAACTTAACTTTTAATATTTTCAAATAATAATTAAAGGTGCTCATTTGCCATCAGGTAGCAGTGTGTGATTAAAATTACAATCCCTTATTTATTTCAGTTTAGTAGCATTCTATGCTTAGGATGTAATGACCACAGAGATGTGTTTGCAGTATTCTGCTCTAATGCTGTCTACAGACTTAGCATCACGTATCTCCGTGGTCCACCCAATTTCAAAGACCGGGATTGAGCTAAAATCAATTATCCTCTGACTCAACGTTTCGCCAGTAATAACTGGCTTTTTCAAGAGTGTGAGGTACCTCACACTCTTGAAAAAGCCAGTTATTACCGGCGAAACTTTGAGTCAGAGGATAATTGATTTTAGCTCAATCCCGGTTTTTGAAATTGGGTGGACCACGGAGATACGTGATGCTAAGTCTGTAGACAGCATTAGAGCAGAATACTGCAAACACATCTCTGTGGTCATTACATCCTAAGCATAGAATGCTACTAAACTGAAATAAATAAGGGATTGTAATTTTAATCACACACTGCTACCTGATGGCAAATGAGCACCTTTAATTATTATTTGAAAATATTAAAAGTTAAGTTTTAGACCGGAGGGTCTTTATTCAGGGTTTTTCCTGAGGGGACTGACATCCCCAAGGTTGTTTATATAGCTCTAGTAGCCCATAGATCCTCCTGGGGGTATTTTTTGTTAGTTGGCGCATGTGTTGACCCACCACCACATGCAGCAAGGAGAGTTGCAGGAGATCCCAGAGGTCAGAACTAGAGATGAGCGAATTTACAGTAAATTTGATTCGTCACAAACTTCTCGGCTCGGCAGTTGATGACTTATCCTGCGTAAATTAGTTCAGCTTTCAGGTGCTCCCGTGGGCTGGAAAAGGTGGATACAGTCTTAGGAGACTCTTTCCTAGGACTGTATCCACCTTTTCCAGCCCATCGAAGCACCTGAAAGCTGAACTAATTTATGCAGGATAAGTCATCAACTGCCGAGCCGAGAAGTTCGTGACGAATCGAATTTACTGTAAATTCGCTCATCTCTAGTCAGAACCAATGTATTTGCACATCGTGTTCTGTATATGAAATACATAGCCGAAAGGAGGCAGCTGCATGTTATTCCAAAGCAACATGGTCAATTGGACAATCCAAGGTAACGGCCCAGATTTAGCAAAATGTGTAAGAGAAAAACTGGAGAGATTTAGCTAAACGTGTGAGAACAAAAATTACTCATAGCAACCAATCACAGCTCAGCTTTCCTATCTTAAAGGGGTACTCCGCCCCTAGACATCTTATCCCCTATCCAAAGGATAAGGAATAAGATGTCTTATCGAGGGGGTCCCGCCGCTGGGGACCCCCGCGATCTCCCTGATCCACCAGGCATTTCTTTAAAGCGTTGGGTGCAGTGCTGGAGGCTTGAGTCGTCACGGCTGCGCCCTGCTCGTGATGTCACGCCCACGCCCCCTCAATGCAAGTCTATCGGAGGGGGTGTGACGGCGTCACGCCCCCTCCCATAGACTTGCATTGAGGGGGCGTGGCGCGTGACATCACGAGCAGGGCGTGGCCATGACATCACGAGCCTCCGCCCCGCATTGGCCAGTCATCCGTCACAGAGCAAAGTTCGCTCTGTGCACCGGATGTCTAGGGTGCCGCAACGGAGAACGCTGGGGCCCCCAGCAGCAGCGCGACCCCCTCGATCAGACATCTTATCCCCTATCCTTTGGATAGGAGATAAGAGGTCTAGGGTCGGAGTAATCCTTTAACAAGTTCTGGAAAAGTTAAAGCTGAGCTGTGATTGGTTGCTGTGAGCTATTTTTTTTCCTCACACATTTTGATAAATCTGGGCCACAGTCTACAACATAAAAAAGTCTAGAAAAACATGGTATAATATTGGTTTAAAACTGCACGTCTTCTCATAGCTTCTTCATTTTTATAGCTGCCCCTTAGAGTTGAACATTAATTTTGAATAACCGTCGGCCGACCATTATTGCTCGTGGTCTCCCCAAACCTGGCCAAAAGTTCAAGTGTTCTCTATGGGGAGGGGTAAGCCACAGAATTTAGCACGGCTTTTGCCTCAGAGAGGGTCGGGCACTAAAATCCAACACGCTCAAACCCTCCTTTCCACCAACATTAAGGATGCGTTCACACGCAAGTAACTAGCAGCGGGTTTCCCACTCCGGGAAACCCGCTGTGAGTTACGCTACCATTGATTTGAATGGCTCCGTGGACAGTCCGCAAATCTGACACTAATGCGGACTGTGTGTGGACAGATTTAAATCAATGGTAGCGTACTCAGTAATAGCATGTGAACCCACCCTAAAGCAATATAAAAACCGTGCTAATTTCTTACAAAAACAGCACCACACTTGCGCTCAGGTTGTGTGTGGTATTAAAACTCAACTCCATTCGCTTCAATCGAACTGAGCTGCAAGAATTCGTCTCTTTTTTTCTAATCCTGGATAACCCTTTAAAGGCTATGTGCACACACAGTATTTTGGTCAATATTAAAAAAATTAAAAAGAAAGAAAAAAGGTGTAAATCTTTCCATAACTTTTTTTTCGTGTGGTTTTGGTAGAAATACTAAAAGGAGCTCACATAGTACACATAGCCTCATAGTGCATTCTTCATGTGTACAAGGCAAACAAAGCAAAAATGCAGCCTATGGGAGTAATAAACAGAATAAATGTGTGGGAAAATGCCTAAAAAAAAGAAGTAATGGTTTTCTATGTAAAAAAAAATGCTTTTTTTGCTTATTTTGGATGGGTTTCCATTTGCATAGATGCTCTGTCAGGTGCCTCAGTTGCAGGTTCTGTCCAAAATACTAGAGAACATAGTGTTACTCTCTCTGGTGAAATGCCAGACATCATGCTAGCAAATAAATTCAATGGGTCCGTCAGGTGCTGCTGGTGTCCGGCGTGCAATAGATGTTTCATCACAATTTCTTTTCCGTTGTTCTGCTCCAGTGATGGATCAGGACAATAGAACAAACAAGTGTGAACCCACCCTTAGCCCTCTTATTCATTTTGCATTAAAAGTATTTTACGTGGGATGGTTGTTTAAAAAATATCCCACCCTTAATGGTCTATTCACACGTACAGTATTCTGCAGAGATTTGATGCGCAGGATTTTCTGCTGCAGATGTCAATGTAAACTGAATGACTGAACACAGCTTGAAATCCTGCGCATCAAATCTGCGCACAATACTGTACGTGTGAATAGACCCTAAAGGGGTATTCCACTGTTTTTTTTTTTTTTTTTACTTACCACTGTGCCCAAAAATAAAAATAACAAATGTAACTCCCCTTCTGCTGCTCCCCTGGTGCGCAGATATCCATCCCAATATCCGTCTAGGCACTAGAAAGAAGGCCGGGCCCAGGCCCATTACACGACACTGCTGCTCAGCCTACCACCGGCCGAGGGACATCACTGCGGATGGCGATCAGCTCAGTGCAGTCTGATCTATAAGGCCTCAGAATCTGGAAGAAGAGCAGGGCTCAAGGACGGGAGAGTGATATCTGCGCACTACATGAGCTATGGAAGGCAAGTTTGTTAGGCTGCATTCACACCGCGTTTTTACAATACAGTTCCCGTATCAGGTTTTTGAGGACTAAACTGTATCAAAACGTGTGTACAAATTTTAACCCATATACAGTTAAAAACCGTATACGGTTTGAAAACTGACATCCGGTTGCATCCGTTTTTTAAGAAAAAAATTTATATGTTTTTAACTTTTCACTCCATTTTGAATAAAGTTTTACTTGTTTGATTGAAATTCCAAGAAAAAAAACTGTGCAAAGTCAAAAACCGTATGGTGAAAACCGGATGGAACCGTATGCACATACAGTTCTGTACGGTTCCCATTGACGTATATGGTTTAATACAGTTTGTCAACCGGACCTAAAACCGTGGTAGACTACGGTTTTGGGTACAGGAAAAAAAAACTGACAAAACCGTACAGGATGCAAAACGTACACAACCTGATGCATCTTTTGGCATACGTTTTCAATGGAGAGTCAATGCATACGGTTTTCAATAAGGTTCCATACGGTTTTCACATAGAAAACGTATACGGGAACTGTATTGCAAAAACGTGGTGTGAATGCAGCCTTAGTTTGTTTTTTTTTGTTTTTTTTTTACTGCAATGGCAGACTGAAAACATTTTTTTTTTAAAATCAGTGGAGTACCCCTTTAAGTAAGTGCTGCTGTCAACCTTGGTCACAGTTAATCCAGGACCACAGTGCTGTGAAGTAACAGAGCTATTTTAATTTAATACGGGAGAGAAATAATGTAAGATCCCGTGTTTATATCTCTGGATTAGCAATGTATTGAAGGATGAGTAATAATTCCTATCTATCATGTGAATTCTGCCTGCATGGGAACGTCCAGGGTGAGCACATGTGTATCCTGCTATCAGTTTGGCTCAGGCATCATTCTTGTATAACATGTACACATGAAAAATTAGGAATTGTACCTTAAAGCCAGCTATGCTAAAAGATTTGGCCTTAACCTTGTTTACAGATCGGAATGTGAACTTTGAGCAGACAGATTAACAAATGCAAATATAACTACAAGCAGGTAAGTCATGCAGGTCTGCATAGAGAGGAGTGGACTCTGCTGCACTGTACATACAGTGGAATTTTCGTGACAAAACCTTTAACAATTTCGGCTTCAGCAGAAAGAATTTAAATGTCAATACTTTTTGCAGAGTCTGCCCGGAAATGCATTGTCGTCTATGGAGATGGCGTATTTCAGCTCCTTCTAGAAAACAGAATGTCTGGCCAGGAAATTGCGCAAAAAATTATGCTATGTGAACATAGTCTAACTGTGCAAACCATCAAACCAGATGCTGGCAAGTAAACAGTCTAGTATACACAGGCGTCAATACAATGCACACTCTGTGTTTTGAGAGGCTTCAGGGCCAAATTCTACACAGACATTCCACTGCAGCAGAGTCCCATTCATTTCAGTGGGATTCTGCTGCACTGTTCATATGGCAGAATTTTCGTGCCAGATGTTTCTGCCGCAGAAATTCCGATTACAGCATCCACAGAAAAAATAGACATGTATTATTTCTGCGTATTCCACAAAGAAATGCATTGACATCTATGAGACGGCACATTTCCGAGTGGTCCTAGCACCAGCATTTTTAGCACCGCTGTCGGTGGAATGTCCGCATTAAAATTTTCCGTGCGGACATTCCACCGTGTGAACATAGCCTAAGTGGAGTGCATATTGTAATGGTCAAACTAACTGTCCCTGACTGATCAAATGATGGCCTATGTAAGTAGCCTCTTAACTGCGGACCTCCAGAAGTTGCCAATGGCTGTCCGAGCATGCTAGGAGTTGTAGTTTTGCACCACTGGCCTATGTTATCAATGGTGTCGGTCATGCCACTGGATTTTATACGGACAAAAAATACAGCAGGCAGTGTTTTTTTTTCTCATTCATTTTTTTTTACCAGAATCTGCGGAGCCTCCAACAAAGAAGTAAATCTAGTCATAAAGGGGGGGTATTTATCAAAGGATTTATGTGTTTTTTTTCACGTAACTTTGGCGCAATACTTTGGCTCAGTGTCTTTTTGCGCCAAAGTTTGGCGCATCTTCTCCACTGTCATTTTTACAACTTTCTCAAAATCACACGGTCCTGTGATGTGTGATCATGTTACCCGCCAGCGCTGTTCTGCTCCCCCCCCAATTAATTATCATCCCAGCGGGGGTACTACTCACATATGTCACCCGCAAGCACTGCCCTCCTCCTCTTTGTTGGCAGCGGCTGGCGCTGGAACTCTATACTGTACGCCAGTGGTCTCCAACCTGCAGACCTCCAGATGTTGCAAAACTACAACTCCCAGCATGCCCGGACAGCCATCGGCTGTCCGGGCATGCTGGGAGTTGTAGTTTTGCATTAGCTGGAGGGCCGCAGGTTGGAGACCACTGCTGTACGCTGTATCCCTATGCCCGGGCTGCAAAAGATAAAGAAAATAAACTTTAACTTACCTACATCGGCCTCACGCTGTTCCTTGGGACTGGAACGTCGGACAGCCGTCAGCCTATCACCGGCCGCAGCGATGTCCCGCCCCGGTCAGTGATAGGTTAAACGCACTGTCATGTAAGAAGCCGTCCAGAGCTCCTTACATGACAGTGGGCTCAGCCTATCACTGGCCGGGGCGGGACATCACTGCGGCCGGTGATAGGCTGACGGCTGTCCGACGTTCCCGTCCCCAGCGTGAGGCCGATGTAGGTAAGTTACAGTTTATTTTGTTTATCTTTTGCAGCCCGGGCATAGGGATACAGCATACAGCAGTGGTCTCAAACTTGCGGCCCTCCAGCTGTTGCAAAACTACAACTCTCAGCATGCCCGCACAGCCGTTTGCTGTCCGGGCATGCTGGGAGTTGTAGTTTTGCAACATCTGGAGGTCCGCAGGTTGGAGACCAATGGCGTACAGTATAGAGTTCCAGCGCCAGCGGCCCCCAACAAAGAGGAGGAGGACAGTGCTTGCGTGTGACATATGTGAGTAGTACCCCGCTGGGCTGATAATTTATTGGGGGGGAGCAGAACAGCGCTGGCGGGTAACATGATTTGAGGGAAGCAGAACAGCGCTGGCGGGTTACATGATTTGAGGGGGAGGGAGCAGAACAGCGCTGACGGGTAACATGATTTGAGGGGGAGGGAGCAGAACAGCGCTGGCGGGTTACATGATTTGAGGGAAGCAGAACAGCGCTGGCGGGTTACATGATTTGAGGGGGAGGGAGCAGAACAGCGCTGGCGGGTAACATGATTTGAGGGGGAGGGAGCAGAACAGCGCTGGCGGGTAACATGATTTGGTGGGGGGGGAGCAGAACAGCGCTGGCGGGTAACATGATTTGGTGGGGGGGAGCAGAACAGCGCTGGCGGGTAACATGATTTGAGGGAAGCAGAACAGCGTTGGCGGGTAACATGATTTGGGGGGGGAGGGAGCAGAACTGCGCTGGTGGGTCACATATGATTAGTTCCCCGATGTGGGGACAGCGCAGCGCTGGGCTGATAATTCATTAATTCCCAAGGGGGAGGGGCCAAACCGCTATTGCGGTATGGGGAAAAATTCATATCGTGCAGCAAAAAAATTTCGGTATTCGGTATGAACCGGTATACAGCCCAGCACTAGTTGGGCCATCATAATTACCCATCATTCAGTTCATTATCACAGGAACGAGACGAGCATATTTATGTACTAAATACTTGGGGGAAAAGAAATCAATAAATAAACACCATTCTATACTTGACTGTAATAAACCAACCATGTGAGTGGAGCTGTAATGAACAGGAGTGCTTTACTACCACTTTGCTCTAGTTACTGGCCAAATCCATACTGTTCTGGCATTAAAGGGGTATTCCAGGCAAAAACATCTTATCCCCTATAGAAAGGATAGACGATAAGATGTCAGATTGCGGGGGGCCCACCACTGGGACCCCCTGCGATCTCCCTACAGCACCCACATTCTATGCATAGCTGCGTCTGAAGCTTCAGAAACCTCCAGGCTTCCAATACGGGGACGTGACGTCACGCCACGCCCCCTCCATTCATGTCTATGGGAAGGGACGTTGCGGCCGTTACGCCCCCTCCCATAGAAATAATGGAGGGGTAGTGGCGTGACGTCACGTCCCCGTCTCGGAAGCCTGGAGGTTTCCGAAACTTCAGACGCAGCGGCGGGCCCCCCCGCGATCAGACATCTTATCCCCTATCCTTTCGATAGGGGATAAGATGTTTTTGCCGGAATACCCCTTTAATGGAATATTATAGTGATATGCCATCAATGTATTTAGCAGACAACTTCTTGTATTCCGATCACTGGCACCCCCACCAGATCTTCAGAACAGGGTCCCTGCTCACTGTTATAAACAAAGTTCCACTCATTGGGGGACATGTATCATTATCTGTGTAGTGTAGAAGCAGTTTACCCCTTTTGCCAAATTCTAAATTATGCGCAGAAGCACTAAATTTATCAATCAAGAGCAATGAGCTTCATAAATTGCGGGTAAATATAGTAATCTCCTCATCCCTCCACTCTGAAAAATGAAATGCTACGGGCAGTCCAAGATGGCTTATATTTGCGTTAAAAATATGGTCATTGTGCAAGATTTCCAGAATGTACGCAAAAAAAAAAAAAAAAGCAAAGAAATTGCTTGCGCAAAATTTTAATATACATTACAGCCCTAGCCTATAAGGGTGTGTTTTCATTTCATTTGTTCACATTTTCAGGTTTTTTAACAGCAATTATTGAATGCAAAAGCTTGAGAAGCACAAGATGGAGACCATTGAACTAAACCATGATTTTTACGAATACACACTACTTTATTGGAGGCAAAAAAAACGGGATGCCAACGTATACTGTTAACGGGCGCTGCGGACCCTATTCACTTCTATGGCTGAACAGAGTCACTCCTAGTGACTACGTTTAGGAAGTATTAGAAATTTTAAGCTGACTCATAATGGGGGCTGCGCTCTTGAAATAGTGCATACATCCAAAAAAGGTGTCACTAGGTATCTCAGTTCGGACATAGAAATGAATGGGGTTCGCTGCTCCCGTTAATAGTATACATCTGCATCTTGCACTCACCGCTAAGTAAACGACTTCAGGCTCCAACCGTGAACTGACCGGGCAGGACTGCAGGAGTTGCGTGGGGCGCTCAGAGCGCCCCACGCAACTCCTGCAGTCCTGCCCGGTCGGTCTACGGTTGGAGCCTGAAGTCGTTTACTTAGCGGTGAGTGCAGGATTCATGTGCACCTACCTTGTGTAATTGTATCTATGGTCCCTGCCCCCCCCCCCCCCCGTACCCCATCATTAATGAGTGCTGACCGTACAGAGATTCAGCATTGCCTCCTAGTTACCACATTGAAACATCTGCATCTCTTGTTTTGTCAGGATGCCGACGAATACGGTTAATGGGGGCAGAAACGTAGTGTGTTCGTACCCAGTGGCGTTGCTAGGGTTGGTGTCACCCGGTGCGGTAGAAAATGGTGTCACCCCCATACCTCCCCCCAGTAAGTTTTTAGCCTGTTGTGACAGACACCACTGTTGTAGCGCATTGTGAGAAATTCCAGTATAATAATCAGATATACCAGTTGCCACAGAATAGGAAAATGTTAAAGAAGTTTTCACCATTTAAATATACAGCTCCCAGAATTACTTAAAGGGGTACTCCACTGGAAAACATTTACTTTTATATCAACTGGTGCCAGAAAGTTAAACAGCTTTTTAAATTACTTCTATTTAAAATCTTAATACTTACAGTACTTATAAGCTGGTGTATGCTCCACAGGAAGTTGCGTAGTTCTTTCCAATCTGACCACAGTGCTATTTGCTGACACCTCTGTCCATGTCAGGAACTGTCCAGAGCAGGAGAGGTTTGCTATGGGGATTTGCTCCTACTATGGACAGTTCTTGACATGGACAGAGGTGTCAGCACAGAGCACTGTGGTCAGACAGAAAATAAATTAAAAAGAAAATAACTTCCTGTGAATCGCTTATACAGCAGCTAATAAGTACTGGAAGGATTAAGATTTTTAAATAGAAGTAATTTACAAATCTGTTTAACTTTGTAGCACCAGTTGATTAAAAAAAATGTTTTCCAGTAGAGTACCCCTTTATGCAGTGGTGAGGTTATGCTGGGAGTTGTAGTTTCACTGACCATAACTGTAGAAATGACAAGCGACTACAGCTCTGATAGGACACAGAGAGGAGAATACACAATGATATCAGTGACGTCTTCTCTATAGTCTTCCCTTATCTAATTCAGATGGTACATACCGCCTGGTCCAGCTAAAACTTCTGTCTGCAGAATGTGACGCCCAGACGTCTCCTCACTATGTCAGCGCATTCTCATCCTCTATATGAAAACAATTATTATTATAAACCTGCCAGACACTGTATCCTCTAAATATAATACTACTATATACTATACTCTTTGATTATAAACCTTCCATACACCATACCCACTGAATATAATAATACCACACACTGTACATTCTGAATATAATACCATCACATACTGTACCCTCTGAATATAATACTACCATATACTGTACCCCTGAATATAATACTATCACATACTGTACCCTCTGAATATAATACTATCACATACTGTACCCTCTGAATATAATACTACCATATACTGTACCCTCTGAATATAAATCTGCCACATACTGTACCCCTGAATATAATACTATCACATACTGTACCCTCTGAATATAATACTACCATATACTGTACCCTCTGAATATAAATCTGCCACATACTGTACCCTCTGAATATAATACCAACACATACTGTACACTCTGAATATATTGCTACCACCCACTGCGCCCTCTGAATATAATATTTAGAGATGAGCAAACTACAGTAAATTCAACTCGTCACAAACTTCTCGGCTTGGCAGTTGATGGCTTTTCCTGCATAAATTAGTTCAGCTTTCAGGTGCTCCCGTGGGCTGGAAAAGGTGGATATTGTCCTAGGAGAATCTTTCCTATGAATGTATCCACCTTTTCCAGCCCACCGGAGCACCTGAAGGCTGAACTAATTTACGCAGGATAAGTCATCAACTGCTGAGCCGACAAGTTCGTGACGAATCGAATTTACTGTAAGTTCGCTCATCTCTAATAATACTACCACAAACTGCGCCCTCTGAATATAATACTACCACCCACTGTGCCCTCTGAATATAACACTACCACAAACTGCGCCCTCTGAATATAACGTTGCCATACAGTGCACCCTCTGAATATAATACCACAACCGCAGTAACACCCCTCAACATCCGTTAGCTAATGCTATTACCACGGGAGGGGGGTATTGGTGGTGTTGCTAGTGGATGATCGGGGTGCTACTACTGGGGGGGGGTTTGCTGAAGGATGATGAGGGTGCTACTGGCCATCCCCCCTGGCAGTATCACCCCCATCATCCATCGGCAGGATCATCCTCCTGGCAGGAGCACTGCCATCATCCACCATCAGGATCTGCTGATGGAGGTGCCGCTGGGGGGGGGGGGGGGGGAGTTGCTGGCGGATGATGAGGGTGCTACTGCCAGGGGGGGAGCATTAGGTAGGCAGCAGTTCCCCCACATTAGGTAGGTAGCAGTTTCCCCACATTAGGTAGCATCTTTTCCCCTCATTAGGCAGCATAGATTCCCCACATTTGGTACCAGTTTCCCCACATTAGGTAGGTACCAGTTACCCCACATTAGGTAGCACAGATTCCCCACATTAGGTAGCAGTTTCCCCACATTCGGTAGCACAGATTCCCCACATTAGCTAGCATAGACTCCGCACATTAGGTAGCATAGACTCTGCACATTAGGTAGCATAGACTCCGCACATTAGGTAGCATAGACTCCGCACATTAGGTATCATAGACTCCGCACATTAGGTAGCATATACTCCGCACATTAGGTAGCATAGACTCCCCACATTAGGTAGCATAGACTCCCCACATTAGGTAGCATAGACTCCCCACATTAGGCCGCAGGTTCCCTTGCAGGTTCCCCACAATGCGTCAAAGTCTCCCCACACACACACACACACACACACACACACATGCACACACACAAAAAAAACACATACAACACAACACAGAGAGACACACACAGTCAGAGAGACACACACTCACAGACAGACACACAGAGTCACACAGTCACACACACACAGAGTCACACACACACACACACAGTCACACAAACACAGTCACACACAGAGTCACACAAATACACAGAGTCACACACACACTCAGAGAGTCACACAAACACACACAGTCACACACACAGAGTCACACACACAGTCTCACACACACACACACACACACACACACACACACACACACAGTCACACACACAAACATAGATAGAGACAGACACACACACTCACCCATCCAGCGCAGCGATCCTTCTCACCGGGCGCAATGCGAGTGACGTAACTGACGTCCCCCTGCGCGGCCATGCGGTATGACGTCAGGCCGGCGCAGACGTGGGAGCGGAGGCCGGGCACAATACTGGTGAAGGTGAAAGGGGGGGCGTGATGACGGACGGGCGCACTGAAAGGGGGGGGGGGGGTTGCTAATAGACGGGCGCACCGCACACACAGCACAGGGGGGGGTGCTGACGGATGGGAGGCCGGTCGGGCACATAGGGGGGTGTTAGTGTAGCTGGGGAGGGGGTGGGTGCTGCGGAGCGTCTTGGTGTCACCCCATTAGGTTGGTGTCACCCGGTGCGGGCCGCACCCCCCGCACCCGGGTCGCAACGCCACTGTTCGTACCCTAAGGCTGCATTCACACCACGTTTTTGCAATACAGTTCCCGTATACCTTTTCTATGGGAAAAGCGTATGGAACCTTATTGAAAACCGTATGCATTGACTCTCCATTGAAAACCGTATGCATTGACTCTCCATTGAAAACCCTATGCATTGACTCAACATTGAAAACCGTATGCCAAAAGATGCATCAGGTTGTGTCAGTTTTGCATCCTGTAAGGTCAGTTTTTTTTCCCGTACCCAAAACCGTAGTCTACCAAGTTTTTTTGGTCCGGGTGAAAAACTGTATTAAACCGTATACTTTTTTTTTTTTTAACATGGGAGTCAATGGGAACCGTACAGAACTGTATGTGCTTACGGTTCCATCCAGTTTTCACCATTCGGTTTTTCACTTTGCTCAGTTTTTTTTTCTTAGAATTTCAATCAAACAAGTGAAACTTTATTCAAAATGTGGTGAAAAGTTAAAAACGTATACATTTTTTTCTTAAAAAACGGATACAACTGGACATCATTTTTCAAACCGTATACGGTTTTTAACTGTATACGGGTTGAAATTTGTACACATTTTGATACAGTTTAGTCAGGTTTTGAGAAATCCGTTTTTCATCAAAAACCTGATACGGGAACTGTATTGCAAAAACGTGGTGTGAATGCAGCCTAACACTGCTGAAACTACTGCTCAGAACAACAAAACAATGAGACTTTCTAAATAGAGGTATAGATGTTATTGTGGGTATAAACAGTACAGCCGTTTGTAATGCTAAAGATCTGTCATCTAACAGCTAAAATACTTTCTCCTGACTCCACTGAATGAGGCCAAGTGTCTGTTTATTGCAATGGGTAAAGGGGAACGAGCCACAGGAAGATGCTTCTGCAAGCCACTCATCCCCCATACATATTTGATCATCGACTGATATCTAATTTGTAGGGGTGCCTTAAAGGGGTACTCCGGTGGAAAACTTTATATATGTATATATATATATATATATATATATATATATATATATATATATATCTCAACTGGTGCCAGAAAGTTAAACAGATTTGCAAATTACTTCTATTGAAAAATCTTAATCCTTCCAGGACTTATTAGCTGCTGAATACTACAGAAGAAATACTTATCTTTTTGGAACAAAGAGCTCTCTGCTGAATCACGAGCACAGTGCTCTCTGCTGACATCTCTGTCCATTTTAAGAACTGTCCAGAGTAGGAGAAAATCCCCATAGCTGCTCTGGACAGTTCCTAAAATGGACAGAGGTGTCAGCAGAGAGCACTGTGCTGGTGATGTCAGCAGAGAGCTCTGTGTTCCAAAAGGAAAATAATTTCTTCTGCAGTATTCAGCAGCTAATAAGTCCTGGAAGGATTAAGATTTTTAAATAGAAGTAATTTACAAATCTGTTTAACTTTCTTGCACCAGTTGATTTAAAAAAAAAAAAAGTTTTCCACCGGAGTACCCCTTTAAAGATATACTGACATCATACAAAGTGATAACAAATTGTTGGGATATGCCATCACTTTCTGATCAGTGGGGGGGCCAGCTACCAGGACCCCCCGCTGATCCTGAGAATAAAAGGACATCAGCGCTGCTGTAGCACTGTGTCCCCTTTAAAGTCCATGACACTGATATGCCAGCAGTCTGTTACATTTACATATTAAATAAGGCAACAAAGGAAAGATAACTCACAAGGGGGTAGGTTTCACTCAGTTGGGAGGGGTGGTAGAGACGGGAAGATGGGACTCTGGATGAGTGTTAATTAAATAAGAATGTTTCCCCACATTCTTTACACATGTAACACTATCTCTCTATTAGCAGACACATTACTAATGAGTATTGGCTTATTTATTTCATTTTGGTTACTTGCATAGCACCTACATATTCCGTAACATTTTACAGAGTAATCCCTGTCTGCATTGGGGCTCACAATTTAATTGACCTGTTTTGTGGTATTATATTTAAAGCCATTATATTTTATTATATTAAAACACATTTGGGGAGATTTATCAAAACCTGTGCAGAGGAAGAGTGGTGTAGTTGCCCAAAGCAACCAATCAGATTGCTTCTTTCATTTTCCACAGGCCTCTAAAGAGGCCTGTGGAAAATGAAAGAAGCAATCTGATTGGTTGCTATGGGCAACTGCACCACTCTTCCTATGCACAGGTTTTGATAAATCTCCCCCATTGTCCCTCATTTACCAAAGTCCAACCGATTCTTTTTCTCGGTTATTGCGCCTAAATCTTAGCCGCAACGTCTGTGCCACTATTTATGTGACCAAATTTTTGTCGCACAACCGACAAACTCATAAACAGGGATAATTGTTGTAATGTTTTTTGTTGTAATGTAAAAAAACATTTTTTTTAAACAAACAAGTCTAAACCATTTTGACTCACACAACTAATTTCTTTAGCTCAGAGTTTGTGCGACACAATTGACTAGTGCGACATAAAAAAACGTGCTAAAAAAAAAAGACGAGTGATATTGAATATACTCCAGAATAAACACTCCACTCTTAGTAAATGAGGGCCATTATATTTAAAGCCACGCCCCTTTAACATGCCACACCCCTATTTGCATACCATGCCCCCTATTTACATGCTACAGCATTCAATTTTAGTTTGGCTTTGCGGTGGTCAGATATTATGTCAATTACATATCCTGTGTCTAAAAGTACCGTATTTATCGGGGTATACCACGCACCGGCCTATAACACGCACCCTCATTTTACCAAGGATATTTGGGTAAAAAAAGTTTTTTACCCAAATATCCATGATAAAATGAGGGTGCGTGTGTGCGCGTGTATACCCCGATATACCCCCAGGAAAGGCAGGGGGAGAGAGGCCGTCGCTGCCCGCTTCTCTCCCCCTGCCTTTCCTGGGGTCTAGAGCGCTGCTGTCGGCCCTTTTCACCCCCTGGTTGATAGCCAGGGAGAGAGAAGCGACGCCGACAGCCAGGGGGAGAGAAGGGGCAGCGGCACCCATTGCCGGCGCCGCTGCCCCGTTGCCTCCCCCCATCCCCGGTGGCATAATTACCTGAGTCGGGTCCGCGCTGCTCCAGGCCTCCGTCGTGCGTCCCCAGCGTCGTTGCTATGCACGGCGCGGCGCTCTGACGTCATGCGCCACGCCGTTCAGCGCATAGCAACGACGCCGGGGACGCACAACGGAGGCCTGGAGCACCGCGGACCCGACTCAGGTAATTATGCCACCGGGGATGGGGGGAGGCAACGGGGCAGCGGCGCCGGCAATGGGTGCCGCTGCCCCTTCTCTCCCCCTGGCTGTCGGCCCCGCTTCTCTCTCCCTGGCTATCGGCGCCGGCACCGATAGTCAGGGGGACAGAACGGGCAGCGGCGCCGATAACCAGGGGGTGAAAAGGGCCGACAGCAGCGCTCTAGACCCCAGGAAAGGCAGGGGGAGAGAAGCGGGCAGCGACGGCCTCTCTCCCCCTGCCTTTCCTGGGGGTGTATCGGCGTATAACACGCACACAGACTTTAGGCTAAAAAATTTAGCCTAAAAAGTGCGTGTTATACGCCGATAAATACGGTATATATCTTTCTATATACATTACATATCTACGGTAATTCCAGGAACAATAGTATAATACTTACCACCACAGTGTGTTATATTCAGAGGAAAGAATAGACAAAAACATTAGCTTTAAGCATAAACATGAAAAGGTAAACATAACCTTGGTCACATCTGTTCTGACAGATGATGGATACTTTGGTGGAATCTGATAGACCCCACTGTCATTCAGTATTATCTGTTGGGCGCCTGTCGTTTAAAACAATGCGTTCAGATTGGAAACCACAACATAGTACACACAGTCTTCTATAGCATATCTTATAAAGTATTTGCCTATATTATTAGCCATAAAACACACACCTGTGACTGATAGGTTCATAGAACTACGGATGTGGTCGTACCTGCCCCACATTTATTCTGGGATTATAGCAATAATTGTTACTGGTAAAAACCTTTAGAATGTCAGAAAATGACTGGATACATGGGATACATGACTATTCGCTTAGGAATGTCAGCTCATAGTAATAATATTTCTATAGTGAAATATTACTGTATTGTAAACTCAGGAGAGCAAAACAAGAAAATGATTTACTGCTGGATTGTCAAACTCAAGAGGTTTCCTTGGATAAACTTATGCAAATTATTATTTTTTATTTCCTCACCTGCCAAACTGAACATAGACTCCGCCCCACCCCTCCACCCACCGAAACTTGGTGATCAAAGTTCAGGTCGGTCCTGTAGAATTATATGGAGCTTTTGTCTTTTTCACTGTACTAGATGTGTTTGAACACAACCTTATTATGTGTCGCTTATGCAACATGTGAAAGCTCTTACATACTTACCAGGTTAGAGCTGGGCAACTATAACCTAAAAAAAAAAAAATCATTATTAATTGAACATTTTACATCTGTTACCAATAATAAATTATACTTAAAGCCACACCCCTTTAACATGCCACACCCATGCCCCCTATTTGCATGCTACAGCATAACATTTTAGTTTGGGTTCATTCTCAATAATTGCCGAGCGCATGGTCCCAACACAGTATAATACCCCCTAGAGCTCCTATACAGTATAATGCCCCCTTAGTGCCCCCAACACAGTATTATACCCCTATAGTACCCCCACACATTGTAATGCCCCCTTTTGTCTCCCACACAGCATAATGCCCCCCACACAAAGTATTATGCCCCCACATGTTCCCCATACACAGTATTATGCTGCTTGTGGCCCCAAATATAGTTGAATGCCCATATAGTGCAGTATGCCTCCTTGAGTGCTCCACACAAAGCTCTTAAAGGGGTTATCCAGGAAAAAACTTTTTATATATATATATCAACTGGCTCCAGAAAGTTAAACAGATTTGTAAATTACTTCTATTAAAAAAAAAACTTAATCCTTTCAGTACTTATGAGCTTCTGTAGCTGAGTTGTTCTTTTCTGTCTAAGTGCTCTCTGATGACACCTGTCTCGGGAACCGCCCAGTTTAGAAGCAAATCCCCATAGCAAACCTCTTCTAAACTGGGCGGTTCCCGAGACACGTGTCATCAGAGAGCACTTAGACAGAAAAGAACAACCATAACTTCAGAAGCTCAAAAGTACTGAAAGGATTAAGATTTTTTAATAGAAGTAATTTACAAATCTGTTTAACTTTCTGGAGCCAGTTGATATATAAAAAAAAAGTTTTTTTTCCTGGATAACCCCTAACCCCTTAAGGACCAAGGACGTACCGGTACGTCCTTGGTCCTGCTCTTCTGATATAACGCGGGGTTACACAGTAACCCCGCGTCATATCATGGCGGGCCCGGCGTCATAGTGAAGCCGGGACCCGCCTCTAATAGCGCGCAGCGCCGATCGCCGATCAGAGCTGAGCCGCGCGGCTAAAAGTGAAAGTGAAAGTTCCCGGCTAGCTCAGTCGGGCTGTTCGGGATAGCCGCGGCTAATCGCGGCATCCCGAACAGCTGACAGGACAGTGGGAGGGCCCCTTCCTGCCTCCTCGCTGTCCAATCGCCGAATGACTGCTCAGTGCCTGAGATCCAGGCATGAGCAGTCATGCGGCAGAATCGTTGATCACTGGTTTCCTATGAGAAACCAGTGATCAACATAGAAGATCAGTGTGTGCAGTGTTATAGGTCCCTATGGGACCTATAACACTGCAAAAAAAAAGTGAAAAAAAAAAGTGAATAAAGATCATTTAACTCCTCCCCTATTAAAAGTTTGAATCACCCCCCTTTTCCAATAAAAAAAAAAAACACAGTGTAAATAAAAATAAACATATATGGTATCACCGCGTGCGGAATTGTCCGAATTATAAAAATTCATCATTAATTAAACCGCTCGGTCAATGGCGTGCGCGCAATAAGTCGTGCGCGCAATGGCGTGCGCGCAATAAGTCCTATCAATGCAAAAATGGTACCATTAAAAACTTCAGATCACGGCACAAAAAATGAGCCCTCATACCGCCCCATACACGGAAAAATTAAAAAGTTATAGGGGTCAGAAGATGACAATTTTAAACGTATTAATTTTCCTGCATGTAGTTATGATTTTTTCCAGAAGTCCGACAAAATCAAACCTATATAAGTAGGGTATAATTTTAATCGTATGGACCTACAGAATACATATCAGGTGTCATTTTTACCGAAAAATGTACTACGTAGAAACGGAAGCCCCCAAAAGTTACAAAACAGTGTTTTTTTTTCAATTTTGTCGCACAATGATTTTTTTTCCCGCTTCACCATAGATTTTTGGGCAAAATGACTGACGTCATTACAAAGTAGAATTGGTGGCGCAAAAAATAAGCCATCATATGGATTTTTAGGTGTAAATTTGAAAGAGTTATGATTTTTTAAAGGCAAGGAGCAAAAAACAAAAATGCAAAAACGGAAAAACCTCCGGTCCTTAAGGGGTTAAACCACCTCTTGCACGATGCAGCAGGTGGGTTAATATCATTGTGCCGAAGCACCTGTGTGCACAATCTGAATGGTAAGCATGGAGTTAACCACGATCACCGTTGTTTTCAATGTTATGGGTGTCCTGAGGACGCTGACATCATTGATACTGACTTGTGCCATTATTTAAACCAAACCAAAATTGTGGCCAATTCTTGTTTTTTTTTGTTTTTTTTTCCGGTTAAGGGTACGTTCACACATAAAGGATCCTGCGCAGATTTGATGCGCAGGATTTGTATCTGCTGATTAGTCATTTAGTTTACATTGAAATCTGCAGCAGAAAATCCCGTGCAGAAAATCCTGCGCATCAAATCTGCGTACGTGTGAACATACCCTAAAGCAGGTTTTTATTTCCCTGACTATAAATCATGAATGTTTCCATTTAATAACAAAAAGCAGAAATATTGAAAATAATAAAAAACAGAAACTATGTTTATTTAAATATTGCATAACGTCATAAAAGAAATAAGCTGCAACTTCAAGGAAATGGAAAAACACCTTGAAAATACAGAGGGATTAAAATTTAAAGGGGTACTCCGCTGCTCAGCATTCGGAACTGTTCCGAATGCTGGAGCCGGCGCCGGGAGCTTGTGATGTAATAGCTCCGCTCCCATGATGCCGCGACCCGCTCCCTCAATGCAAGTCTATGGGAGGGGGCGTGACAGCGTCACGCCCCCTCCCATAGACTTGCATTGAGGGGGCGGGATGTGACATCATGAGGGGGCGGGACTATGATGTCACGAGCTCCCGGCGCCGGCTCCAGCATTCGGAACAGTTTGTTCCAAACGCTGAGAAGCGGAGTACCCCCTTTAAAGTAAGTGAGAAATTTGGGATTTTCCCATAATAACAATTTATCCCCTACATGCAGAGGTTAGGTGTGTACACTGCTACTTCAAAGTCTGGGAAACTGTGGAAAATAGCAGAGAACAGTGTTCAGCTAACTTTGGCAGTCCCATAGAGAGTGAAAGGAATGGCGGCTGTAGTAGGTGCACTGGCGCTCCATTCTACCTTTGCCCTTGGGTCCCCTGTTCTATGATAAATTGATAGGATTATCTTCACTCCACTGGTGGCCGGCCACAATAATGGCACAATGGCATCAAGATCAGGGATCTTTACCCCAATTCATTTACTGATGTGCCATAAAACCCTGTTGTGCCAATGTACACAGTCTACATATCTGCATATCTTTAAGTACATAGATCCAACAGTATGTGATGATTTTTTTATTGTTATCTTGGCTCGTATCAGCACATTTCTTTTTTATTATAATGTATGACAGTTATGGTATATTCCACTTGGAATGTGATGCAGATTCAACGTCGGACTGTGTGGAATTGTATGCCTTATTGGGGGACATTTATCAACGGCTTTAGTCAATTTTTGTCTTCTAATTTTGTCGCTAAATTGTCGCAGTTGCGCCTGCACGATTTTCCGTGCGACTTTTTGTTCTGTTTTGTTTTTGTAGAAAAACGATTTTGACTTGCAGTGGTCAGAACTTTATGAAGTGCGACAGTCGCAAAAAAGTCGCAGGGCATGAAAAAACCTACTAAATTTACTCCAGCTCAGACATGGAGCAGACAAAACCAATACCAAAGTAAAAAAAAAAAAAAAAAATGCTTAAGTGAAAAAAATTTATCAACAGGCTGAAACCAGTTGATAAATACGTCGCACATAAGCAAAAAAAATTGTAAGAAAAAAATTATAAAAAAAAGGAATACATAAGCAAACATTGATAAATGCCCCCCATTGTGTTTTTTTTACACTTCAGATCTCAGTTCTGTATCACAAAAATCAAAGAGTCTTGTGGCCCCACCAGGCAGCCTGGATGTGGATTATCCGCACTGAATGGGGTTAATCTGTATCCAAATCCATGGCGTAAAAGCTGCAAATCCAAAACAGAGTATGCCCTGGATTTTTGCTATGTTTCTGCAAAAGATTTTTCAGATTTAAAAACAAAATCTAAATAAATCAGTCATGTGAACATAGCCTTAGTGTGAGGGTCCTATTAGACGACCGGAGACGCAGTGTAAAGACGCGCAGATCTTGTAGATCGGCACTCGTTTATATTGGCTCAGTATTAGTGCAGGGAGGGCCACATAAATGGTCGCCATCACACATCGGCCATACTATTATTCCTGAGATGCCCATAGATGTTTGTAGTAATGAAAAATTCCAAGAATTTTGGAAGATGATCAAATATTACAAAAATGTAACATGTGAAGCGACTACGGTAGCACTGCTCTGCATCTCCTATGTGGTAGAAACACCCAGAAACAGGCTGTAAAAAGTTAGGTGGGGCACAATGAGATATTCATAGGATATTCAATTATACAGTGATCCCTCAACTTACAATGGCCTCAACATACAATAGTTTCAACATACAATGGTCTTTTCTGGACCATTGTAAGTTGAAACCAGACTCAACATAAAATGCTACAGACAGTCCAGATCTGTGAAACGTGAAGAACGGAAGAAACGGAAGAACTGAACAATCAGAATCGGCAATTTACAGGTAAAACCCCTGTATTACTGAAGTGCATGCACTGACTGGCTGTCTATTAGCACCCCCTACAGTACAGGGAGGTATTACATGTTCTGTACTACTTTTTAGCAGGGTTAGCTGCTCCTTTGGACACCAGGTGAGGGGCGACTCTGTTACTTTTTTAGGACATTGCGTGTTCTGTACAGGACCCTGAAGAAGCTCCTGTCCTCTACATAGACCAGTGTTTCCCAAGCAGGGTGCCCCCAGCTGTTGCAAAACTACAACTCCCAGCATGCCCGGACAGCCTTTGGCTGTCCGGGCATGCTGGGAGTTGTAGTTTTGCAACAGCTGGAGGCTCCCTGCTTGGGAAACACGGACATAGACAGTGATTACAGCTCCCAGCAGATCTTTATTACTTTTATATTTACGATCTTGCTTTATCTGTATTAGTTATCTACTTATTTTTCTTTAATTCTCACCTTTTCCTATTTTTGGATGACATTTTGGTGCCTTTAGAACCAATTACCAGGTTTCCATAGAGTTCTGGTCTCAACATACAATGGATTCAACATACAATGGTCGTCCTGGAACCAATTAATATTGTAACTTGAGGGACCACTGTATATTCACAGGAAGTCTATGAATATATACAAATAAGTTTACAAAATTATTTCGCTTATTCAGACATGCACCCCAATAATAAAGGAGCATTAGGAAAATTGAAATGGCTTTTTATGTTCCTATGGATAGATACCTTGACTTTATGGCTTATGCACATGGCCACATTACTTGCATCAACTGTATATTTAAAGGGGTACTTCCCTGGTAAACTTTTTTCCAATCAACTGGTGCCAGAAAGTTAAACATATTTGTAACTTCTATTTAAAAATCTTAACCCTTCCAGTACTTATCAGCTGTTGTATGCTCCACAGAAAGTTCTATTATTTTTGAATTGCCTTTCTGTCTGACCACAGTGCTCTCTGCTGACACCTCTATACATATCAGGAACTGTCCGGAGAAGGAGAGGTTTGCTATGGGGATTTGCTCCTACTCTGGACAGTTCCTAAAATGGACAGAGGTGTCAGCAGAGAGCACTGTGGTCAGACAGAAAGGAAATTCAAAAAGAAAATAACTTCCTCTGGAACATACAGCAGCTTATAAGTACTGGAAGGATTAAGGTTTTTAAATAGAAATAATTTACAAATCTGTTTAACTTTCTGGCACCGTTGATTTAAAAAAAAATGTTTTACGGTGGAGTACCCCTTTAACGTAAAGGACAGACTTAGACCCAGCCTGGTAGTTTAGGAAAGAAAAGGCAAATAAAAAGGCAGAGTTCCCATCTGCGTTGCGGCTCTGTTTGAGAGCTCCATCACAGAGTCTGTTATAGTAACAAACAACAGACCTGGACGGTCCCAGTGACTTTGAATGGGGTCCATCTGGTTTTCATCTGATGTCCGGTGTTGCACAGGAGTTGAGCGGGGATAAAATGGGGCCATGCAACAATTTAAATGGACTCCTCTGAATGGAGCTCCTCTTAACAGAGCTTAAAGGGGTATTCCAGGCAAAAACTTTTTTTTATATATCAACTAGCTCCGGAAAGTTAAACAGATTTGTAAATTACTTCTATAAAAAAAATCTTAATCCTTCCAATAGTTATTAGCTTCTGAAGTTTTCTGTCTAACTGCTCAATGATGATGTCACGTCCCGGGAGCTGTGCAGGATGGGAGAATATCCCCATAGGAACTGCACAGCTCCCGGGACGTGAGTCATCAGAGAGCAGTTAGACAGAAAACAACAACTCAACTTCAGAAGCTAATAACTATTGGAAAGATTAAGATTTTTTAATAGAAGTAATTTACAAATCTGTTTAACTTTCTGGAACCAGTTGATATATGAAAAAAAGGTTTGGCCTGGAATACCCCTTTAACACTAGTGTAAACCAGGCCTACTAATGGCAGACCATATGGACCAACAATTTTCTCAGGCTTCCCCTAAAGTGGCTTTGGAAAATGGTTTTCTGATCTCACACAAAATGACTACAGTCTGGAGCCATGCTCATATTGAAGGGTAAATCACAACACTATTTATAGGGGTATTCCAGGATTTTTATTTCTTCAGCCTTTGAGTCCATGATGGGAATTTATAATACTGTGTAATATGCTTCTTTTACCTCCGTGCATCACTTTTTCCTGTTTTAGGCATGCGACCCAAACCCGGAAGTAGTGTAGTGCATGTCTTTTTATTTTACTGTTGTCTTTGACCTTTCCCAGCATTCCATGCGACTAAAGATAATTAGTCATAAGTCACATGATCTCTAGGGGGGCGTGGCTATGCTGCAGTGAGTGTGTGGATAGCATTACTTCAGTAAATCCCTTCTACTCTGTCATCCACCCCCTCACTGCAGCATAGCCACACCCACTGGCGACCATGTGACTTTTGACATATTGACAGCGGTGTAGAGCTCTGCATTGGGATTGGGACCCCGCGGGACCAAACCCAAAACCTGCGGGTGGTCAGGCACTATGCCTGCGGGTCCTGCAAATCACGCAAAATCCCACAGCAACCTCAGTGACTGAGCAGCAGCCCCACCCTCCGAGTACATTCACCAATCACTCACCAGGGTGGGGCTGCTGCTCCTCCTGTCTCCTCCCCTGCCGCGGCGTAGTTGCTGCCATTTCATCTGTCCCAGCGCCATTTCTTCCCCCGCTCAGTCTGCCTGCCTGCCCTGGAGGATTTTTCAATGAACGTGACCCTCCACCTTCATGTATTGCCGCTGCTGCTGCTGCCCCCCCTGGGCCCTGTTGTTGGCGATCCTCCCAGGGCTTCCGCCCGTGCCTGCAGTCTGCTCTCAACATGAAGGGTATGTGCAGAGTAGACTGCAGACAGAGCATTGCACCCTAGTGTCTTCTACAGACCTTAGGGTGCAATGCTCTGCAGTCTGCACATACTCCCCCCCACCATGTGTATAGCAATGTGTGCGTGAAAATTCATATACAGGTGAGGATACGTGCAGCAGAGCATTGCACCCTAATCTGTACTACAGACAAGGGTGCAATGCTCTGCACATACCCCACCTGTATAGGAATGTACATACACACACTGCTATACACATGGGGGGAATGTGCAGATTGCAGAGCATAACCCCCTAGGATCTTCTACAGACCTTAGGGTGCAATGCTCTGCAGTCTGCACATACCCTATGGGAACTCCCTAACAAAAGTTTAAAAAAGTGTTTAAAAAAAAAGTGTAAAAAAATAAAATAACAAATTAACCCCTTCCCATTAACCCCTTCCCTAATAAAAGCTTGAATCCCTCCTAACCCCACCCCGCCTTTCCCATTTTTTTAAACTAAAAGTAAAAAAATAAAATAAAAAAGTATGTGGTATAGCAGTATGCGTAATTGTCTGACCTATTAAAAAATAAAGTGAATTAAATTGCACGGTCGATGGCGTACACGTTAAAAAAAAATACTAAATTGCGCATTTTTGGTCACTTCATATGCCATAAAAAAAATAATAAAAAGCGATCAAAAAGTCCCATTGAAACAAAAATGGTTCCAATAAAAACTACAGACCACAGCGCAAAAAATGAGCCCTCATACATCCCCGTAGGCCAGGTATGTGCTGAGCATTGCATCGGTCAGTGACCCAGGGCCTCTGAGTCTGTACAGTCAACGCTATTCACATCTGCACATACACCAGAGTGCAATGCTCTGCACATACCCCCCATGTACAGTAGTGTGTGTGTGCTACATGTACACATGGGGAGTATGTGCAGAGCATTGCACCCTAGTGTCTGTACATTCCTATGTTAGCGGGAGCTGGCAGGATTGGACAAACATTTTAGCGGGAGAGGGCGGGATTGGTCAAAAAAGTCATCGGGAGCGGCCGGGATTGGTCAAAAAAGTCATCGGTAGCGGGCAGGAGCGGGATTGAAAAACCAGAATGTATCGTCAAAAACTGACCTAATCCTGAATTCTTGCAGTTTAGATTCTGGCCACTAAGCCTTAAACTAAGCTGGGACTTCATGTTCTGTACAGATCATTTCCCAGTAATGCCTTTTTTCTCATCACAGACAGAGAGATAACACTGGATCCACCACCATTCACAACAGAGATCAGTATCCCCCTCCCTATATAATAAAATCTGAAAAGTTCACATAGTTCACTTCCAGTAGCATCTCCAATACATGTGAATAGGACAGGACCTGTCTATTGTTGTCTATGGTGCATGAGTCCTGCACCATAAAGCATATGTAAAGCATATCTCTAAATGCTATTAAAACAGCTTAAAGGGGTGCTTCGGTCCTAGACATCTTATCCCCCTATCCACAAGACCCCCGCAATCTTCCTACTAGGGATCGACCGATTATCGGTTTGGACGATATTATCGGCCGATATTCACGATTTTGGACATTATTGGTATCGGCAATTACCTTGGTGATAATCCGATAATGCCCCGCCCCCCGCACTGCACCACCGTGGCCAGAGACCACCGCCACCGCTGCCCCATTGCCTCCCCATCCCCAGTTTTAGCCCGGGCTACTTCTGGCTCCTGCGGCGTCCTGTGTTATGCTGTGCGCTGCGCAATTATGAGTGACGTCCTCAACGCGACGTCACCGTCAGTGCGCACAGTGACAGCTCAGGAGGAAGCCAGAAGTAGCGAGGACCGCGGACCCCGGAAACAGGTAATTATAAAACCGGGAATGGGGGAGGCAATGGAGCAGCGGCTGCGGCAGCGGCAGCTGGTAGATGCAGGGATAGTGACATATCCACTATTTCAAAACAAAACATGCGCCCATGTTAATCCTGATTGACAGGTCGCCCAATGTGAACGGCGCTGTTCCACAGGAAGTAACTAGGGACTTAGAAAAAAATAGAAAGTAAATAAGTTTAAAAACGTAGTAAAATGGAATAAAATGTGAATGGATACATTTTCCTATTTGTGTATCTTTTTTGTGTATCCTCTTGTATAGTTTTTATATATGTATTTGATACTGTATATACTTATTCGTGACTGTCCGGTTTGTATAGGTTCTTTTTTGTAAAACATGTACATTTATTCCATATTTCCTAAAGCAATTATTTGAATGGTTGGCTGTGTGCATTTTTCTTTTATTTGGTCTTTATAATCTCAACAGCGGGTTTTCACAAGCGCTGCGTGCACAAGACGGCACTATGGATCGGGGCTATGACAGTTCGTACTGGCATTGCAAAGAACATAGTACGATACTCCCGGTGTATATTGCAAGGATCTTCATTCACAGAGGGCCAGAGGATGAAGGCTGGATACATTGTTTGAAGGTATGGCAGTCAGATTTCTTCATTCTTTGCAATCATTGGGTAGACGCAGTGCCTTCATGAAGAGCTCCCTGGAGCCAACCAGAACGGACAGAGCTGAAGACTGCAGCTACTGAACCTATGGTGAGACAGGAGGAATTTCTCAGACTACCTCAGATTCCCTGCAGGCCTGGTAGCTAAAGGCCCCTTCACATGGGTCATGCAGGCCCAGATAATGAGTGCCAATCTCACTGATTGGTATTTGTTTAATAAACCTTCATATGACTCAATTATTGTGGGTGCAGCCCTATAATTTCATCATTGGCGGCCACATATGCCCCGTTTACAGGGAGTGATGTGCATCCAGCTGCAAAAATGCCTTGTTGATGGCTGATTTCTGGTGTATTTACATGGGTCAATTATTGGGAACGTACATTCCTGCAAACACTCAAAAAACAGGTAAACACCACCTAAGGGTACGTTCCCACACGGCGTATTTGCTGCGTATTTGCTGCTGCGTATTTTATTTTCCCTGTTGAAGTCAATGGGTAGGAAAATACGCAGCACCAAATACGCAGCAAATACGCAGCAAAATACGCCGTGTGGGAACGTACCCTTAGGCTGCATTCACATCTCATTTTTGCAATACGGGTCCCGTATCCCGTTTCTGTAAAAAAACGTATGTTTCCAAACCGGACCTAAAAGTATGCAACCGTATATGCCTCCTCACAGTTTTAAACCGTATACGGTTTGAAAACGGATGTCAGTTTGCACACGTTTTAATACGTTTTCCTTGAAAAAAAAAACGTATATGGTTTTATGTTTGTCAACATTTTAAATGAAGTTCTTCTTTTTTTATTGAATTTCCCCAAAAAATTTAAAAAAATTAAAATAAAATAAATGAAAAACAGTATTGTGCAAACCGGATATAACTGTACGCACATACGGTTCAATACGGTTACCATAGAACTCCATTTTAAAATAACCGATATACAGGTTGTATCTTTCGTTTATTCACCTTAGAATAGTGGTCTCTAAACTGCAGACCTCCAGCTGTTGCAACACTACAATTCCCAGCATGCCCGGACAGCCGTTGGCTGTCTGGGCATGCTGGGAATTGTAGTTTTGCAACAGCTGGAAGTCCACCGTTTGAAGACTACTGACTTTTTGCGATACGGGTCCCGTATCTCGTTTCTTTACAAAAAAACATATGTCTCCAAACCGGACCGAAACGTATGCAACTGTATATGCCTCCTCACGTTTTTAAACCGTATACGGTTTGAAAACGGACGTCCGTTTGCATACGTTTTAATAAGTTTTCCTTGAAACAAAAACGGATACAGTTTTATGTTTGTCAACATTTTAAATAAAGTTCTTCTTTTTATTGAATTTCCCCCCCCCCCCCAAAAAAAGAAAAACCGTATTGTGCAAACCAGATATAACCGTACGCACATACGGTTCAATACGGTTACCATAGAACTCCATTTTAAAATAACCGTATACAGGTTGTATCCGGTTTTTGACCGGGACACAAAACCGTAGTAGGCTACGGTTTGGTGTACCGTTAAAAACCGTATAAACCCGTAAGTGATGCAAAACGCACACAACCTGATGCTACGGTTGGCATACGGTTTACAATGAAATGTCCATATATATACGGTTTGCAATACGGTTCGATACGGTTTTTTCAACGAAACCAGATACGGCAATAGTATTGCAAAAATGAGATGTGAATGCGGCCTAAGTGTAGTTACAGACATCATTTTCGAACATGATATAAGAAGTGTGGTCAACGTGTAACAAGCGTCCCCCCTACCTGCATGCACTGCTACAAACAGCTTGAAAGCATGGTAAAAATAAGAGGTAGGTTAGAAAACAAAACTAATGCTAGCACATGCATTTTCCTGCACACAATACTAAATCAAGCACATGTGGCATCACATAACAGCAGTTGTTCTCCTTAGATTGTAGGAAATGCTTGAGCTGGATACATGAATAATAGATGCAGAAAGCAGCCTCTCTGTGCCATACTGGTCTTTAGATGAGAAATCAATTGCCATTATTATTCAGAAGTTTGTAAAGCGCCAACATCTTTATACTGCTCTGCATTTTTCTTTAAAAAGCCAAGAACAAATTGATCCCGAGATGTGAAAGGGCCCAGGTTGTTGTGGATTATTATGGTACTAAAGCCCCAGTTTGTATCCATTAAGGAAATGCTTTATCAGAAATTCTCTTATATACGGAGAGGATTTATTGCGTGTACAGCGCTGTAGAATAGGATCATACTATATACATTAATGGGCATAAAGAAAAAAAAAGAACATTAGTAAATCAATGTTAACAGGACAATCCCCCGGTTGTCAGAACACAAGAGCCTAGACTCCTAGACACTGGCAGACAGTGCCGAATGACTATGTACAAGGACCATTTAGATGGGCCACAAAGTATCACTGGATCGATTGTGTGGCTGCTCACTTCTATTACATTAAAGGGGTACTCTACTGGAAAACAGTTTTTTTTTTTTTTTTTTTTTTTTAAAGGGTACCTCTCATCAAAAAAACTTTTGATATATTCTAGATTAATGTATGCAGAATAATTTTACAATTGCACGTTATTAAAAAATATGCTTCTTTCTATTTAATTTTCCACTTTGAAGAAATGACCACTAGGGGTCTCCCTACCAGTCCTGGCAGCAAGCATTTCAGACTCATGATGGAGTCCTAAACACTACGAGCTGCCAGTCTGCTTTGTTCACAAAGGAGAACACTCAGAGCTGACAGCCTGCTTTGTTCACAGCCTGTTTGGCTGTGAACAAAGCAGGCTGGCAGCTCTGAGTGTTTAGGACTCCAGCATGAGTCAGAAATGCTTGCTGACGGGACTGATCAGGAAAAATACAGTAGAAAGAAGCATATTTTTCATTAACATGCTATTGGAAAGTTATTCAACATTCATTAATCTAAAATATATCAAAAGTTTATTTGATGAGAGGTACCCTTTCATCAACTGGTGCAAGAAAGTTAAAAAGATTTATAAATTACTTCTATTAAAAAATCTTAATCCTTCCAGTACTTATCAGCTGCTGTTATGATCCACAGGAAGTTCTTTTCTTTTTTAATTTCCTTTCTGTCTAACCACAGTGCTCTCTGCTGACACCTCTGTCCATTTTAGGAACTGTCCAATGCAGGATAGGTTTACTATGGGGATTTGCTCCTACTCTGGACAGTTCCTGAAATGGACAGAGGTGTCAGCAGAGAGCACTGTGGTAAGGCAGAAAGGAAATTGAAAAAGAAAAGAACTTCCTGTGGATCATACAGCAGCTGATAAGTACCGGAAGGATTAAGATTTTTTAATAGAAGTCATTTACAATTTTTTTTAACTTTCTGGCACTAGTTGATAAAAAAATAAAAATAAAAGTTTTCCAATGGAGTACCCCTTTAAGAAGCACATCTGGTTACACAGAGAGATGTACTGCCAACAATGTTTTTTAGGCATGTGTGATCAGCCGACAAATGAATGATTGTGCATCAGCTGATTGTTGTATCTTATACATGGGGCAATTATTAGCCTGTTTGGTCAATAAGCACCCCATTTAAAAGGGCCTTAAAACTACCTATAAACATAAGATAATGGTCAAATATTTTAACCCCAAAATATGTCATAGTAAGGGGTTACTTCCAGAGGGCATTTGGCTTGTAGTGAGGATACAAAACTTTATCAGATGGCTACGTGAACACTGGATACCCATGTATAGGAATCTCCTGGTCAAACCAGGACAATCGCCCAAGAGCTATGGCCAGTCTTCAATATTTACAAGGTCTGTTCATTTTGGAAAATGTCTTTTTTGTTAGTTTCTGACTGAAACACTATTCGATGAGCTCTAACCTAAAGGGGGAACAGGCACCAAGTATTCAATTTCCCTGCAATGCCAACACAAAGTCATCTCAAATGACTTTTCAAGATATTTGGTCTTGTGCATGTACATGAGAAGCAGTACTATTTCTTGCCATTCTATAACTTGTATATGGTATTTTTATGAAGATTTCTGCTCAGCAGGTTTCATATATAATTTGCATTTCTCCCGGAGCTGGTGGCCGGAGTTCCCACTTCATAGACTTGTATTGCTGGTCTTGCAGACATGGGACAAATGTGAGCTTATTTTCAGAGAAGATTTGAGCAGCAGGAGAGGGAAAATAATGGGAAAAAGTTTGAAGACAAAGTTTCTTATATTCGCTTGTACTATTGACCTAGGCAAAGTTTGTTTAATGGCAGTGTCTACTTCAGAATTACACAATTCATATTAAAATCTATGCGACGTCAGTGTAATGCATGGGCATAGATCTTCACAACACAAGACATTTTTTACCTCTGCTTCCTGTGTACTGTCAAAATAGTGCAGCATTATGAATTAGAACATAAACCTGTTCAAATTATAGCTGAAAAGTATATGCTATTGAAAAAACGTTTTAGGAAACCACTCCCTGATTCCATGCTAAGAGGTTACCTATGGATTTACGTGCATGAAATCCACAAAAGTAAAGTATGTGTGAACATAGCCTATATATGCCGCATAAAATCCACAGTATAAACAATAAGTGTGAACATACTCTTATAACAGAATTTAACAAGGATGTGTTATGTTTCTGTCATAGCTGTTTATTACTTCTGCTACCATATGTGCTTATCTGTTGACATTTTGTAGTTTACTTGAGGCTTGCTGCATGTTCTAGGAGTATCTTTTTGTGGCCTTTTTCTCTTGACTTAAAGAAGAACTCCAGCCAACTCCAATTACCTTAATATATAGCTGCACATGATAAAGTTATAAAACTCTGCAATGTGAAGTTTAAAGGGGTACTCCATCTCTAGAAATCTTATCCCTATCCAAAGGAGCAACACAACACATCGGGTTGCATCGGGTTCATTGCCGGAGGCTTGTGACCTCATGGCCACACCCCCCAATGTAAGTCTATGGGCTTGCATTGAGGGGGCATGGCCGTGATATCACGATGGGTGGAGGATGTCTGGGGTGCCACAGGCAAGATCGTGGGGTCCCCAGCGGTGGTACCCCTGCGATCAGACATCTTATCCCCTATCCTTTGGATAGGGGATAAGATGTCTAGGGGCGGAGTACCCCCTTAATCTTTGCTGAACACATACCCAGTTTCTCTGCAGGCAGGAAGTCCAGGAGATCTTATCAGACTGATGACTCCAGTGTACATCTTACATGATGTATGTAATCTTTGAACAGCAGTTTGTTATTGCATATTCTTGTGTGAGATATGTGCGAGTTGCTCATTTGGAAGCCCAGATCCTGGATCTAGAGGAGCAACTGGCAGCACTGAGACGCATTGACAACTTGGAGAGAAGTCTCCTGCTGACTGAGCAAGCACTCCCTGGGGAAGAGGTGGGGCGGATAGTGGGACAGAGGTGCAGGACAGTAAGGCAGCTAGCTGGGTTACAATTAGAAAACGGGGTAGAGGCAAAAGTGTCAGAGAGGCTAGTTCTGAACTGGAACACCCCAACAAGTTTGCCCGGTTGGCAGATGAGGGGGATGCCATTTCAGAGCTAGCAGTACTCCAGCAAGATAATGCCTCTGACCACCAGGGGGGTGTCTGCTCCAGTAAGGAGGGAAGGAGCAGTGCAGGGCAGGCCAGACAGGTACTGGTAGTGGGGGACTCTATTATTTGGGGGACAGACAGGGTGATCTGTCACAAAGACCGGGATCACCGAACAGTGTGTTGTCTTCTTGACGCTCAAGATCGGCACAACGCAGATCGGGTTGACAGGTTGCTGGGTGGGGCTGGAGAAGACCCAGTGGTCATGGTACATATCAGCACCAATGACAAAGTAAGAGGTAGGTGGAGTGTCCTTAAAAATGATTTCAGGGATTTAAGCCACAACCTTAAGGCAAGGACCTTCAAGGTAATATTTTCTGAAATATTACCTGTACCACGAGCCACACCAGAGAGTCAATGGGAGATTACGGAGGTAAACAAGTGGCTCAGAGGCTGGTGTAGGAAGGAGGGGTTTGGGTCCATGGAGAAATGGTCCTACTTCGCTGTCGTATACCGGCTCTAACATAGGGACGGGATGCACCTCAATGGGGAGGGTGCAGCTGTTGTTGGAGGAGAAGATGGCCAGAAGTAGGGATCGACCAATATCGATTTTTTTCGGGCCGATACCGATAATCTGTGGCCTTTCAGGCCGATAGCCGATAACTTATACCGATATTCTGGTATAAGTTATCGGTTATTTCTCCAACACCCCCCCCCCCCCGAAGAATCGGCTGCAAATCATTGATTTAAAGCAGGCGCTTTAAATCAATAAACTGCAGCGGCTTTTGCGGGGCCAGAGACCGCTACCGCCACCCGCTTCTCTCCCCCTGCCTGTCCTGGGGTCCTTCTGAGCCCAACACCCCCTATCCTCTGGCCAGAGACCGCCGCCGCCCGCTTCTCTCCCCCTGCCGGTCCTTAGTCCAACCACCGCCGCTGCCCCATTGCCTTCCCCATCCCCAGTTTTATAATTACCTGTTCCCGGGGCCCCTGGTCCGCGCTACTTCTGGCTCCGGCGGCGTCCTGAGCTGTCACTGTGCGCACTGACGGTGACATCGCTTTGAGGACGTCACTCGTCATTGCACAGCGCGCAGGACATCGCAGGAGCAAGAAGTAGCGCGGACCCCGGGATTAGGTCATTATAAAACCGGGGATGGGGGAGGCAATGGGGCAGCGGCGGTCTTTGGCCGGTGCGGTGGGGGGGTGCTGCGCGGGGGGCGTTGCGGTGTGTTGGGGGGGCGGTGTTGCGCGGTGGGAGGGGGATTATCGGCAAGGTAATTTCCGATACCGATAACGTCCAAAATCGTGAATATCGAACGATAATATCGGCCAAACCGATAATCGATCGATCCCTAGCCAGAAGGGTTGAGGAGTGTTTAAACTAGGGGCAGGGGGGAGGGAACCTACAACATAGAGGTGGAAGATAGTGTAGATAGAGAGAGGTGACTTATTATTATATACCTGGGGGTGAAGCAGAGGGAGGGGTTAGAATAGTTAATAGGGATAGGCTTAATAGGAAAAAAAAACATACACCTTTGAATTTCATGTTGATTAATGCCAGAAGCCTAACCAATAAAACTGATGAACTGGAGGGGGAGAAGTTTGTCTTTATGTAAAGTCAAGTATGAAGTCCGCACTGGAGGATATATGGGAGGGAAACGATAATGTGGAGTCATTATAGGTAGAAATATATGGAGATATAAATAAAGAAATTCTGATAGGGGTTTGTTATATGCCACCAAATGCACTGCTCAAAGAAATTAAGGGAACACTAAGATAACACATCCTAGATCTGAATGAATGAACTACTGTATTTTTCGCCGTATAAGACGCACTTTTTCTTCCCCAAAACTGGGGGGGAAAAGTTGGTTCGTCTTATACGGCGAATACACACACCTATCGCGGTGGTCCCTGCGGCCATCAATGGCCGGGACCCGCGGCTAATACAGGACATCACCGATCGCGGTGATGCCCTGTATTAACCCTTCAGACACAGCGATCAAAGCTGACCGCCGCGTCTGAAGGGAAAGTGACACTAACCCGGCTGCTCAGTCGGGCTGTTTGGGACCGCCGCAGTGAAATCGCGGCATCCCGAACAGCTTACAGGACCTTACCTGCCTCGGTGTCTGCTCTGGGATCCCCTGCTTGGCCGGAGCTCTCCTTAGATGTCATCACGTTGTTGCGCACACCGTCCCGTCATCCAATAGGAGCGGCGTGCATAACGACGTGATGACGGCGACGGAGAGCATGGATCCCCAGGAAGAAGACGTCCGGAGCATCGGGGACACCACGGGGACACGGCGACAGCGATGGAGCGACATCCAGGGCAGCGGTGGCGGTCCGGATTGGCGGAGACACGTGAGTATTACCTCGTATACAGTGGTCTTCAACCTGCGGACCTCCAGATGTTGCAAAACTACAACTCCCAGCATGCCCGGACAGCCAACGGCTGTCCGGACATGCTTGGAGTTGTAGTTTTGCAACATCTGGAGGTCCGCAGGTTGAAGACCACTGTTGGGTTCAGAATCTTTATTTTTTTTAGATTTTGCACCTATAAATTGGGTGCGTCTTATACACTGGTGAGCCTTATAGGGCGAACAATACGGTAATCATATGAAATACTTTTGTCTTTACATAGTTGAATGTGCTGACAACAAAATCACACAAAAATTATCAATTTTAAATCAAATTTATCAACCCATGGAGGTCTGGATATGGAGTCACACTCAAAATGGAAAACCACACTACAGGCTGATCCAACTTTGATGTAACGTCCTTAAAACAAGTCAAAATGAGGCTCAGTAGTGTATGTGGCCTCCATGTGCCTGTATGACCTCCCTACAATGCCTGGGCATGCTCCTGATGAGGTGGTGGATGGTCTCCTGAGGGATATCCTGCCAGACCTGGACTACAGCATCCGCCAACTCCTGGACAGTCTGTGGTGCAACATTGGAGTTGGTGGATGAAGCGAGACATGATGTCCCAGATGTGCTCAATCAGATTAAGGTCTGGGGGGGGGGGGGGGCAGTCCATAGCATCAATGCCTTCCTCTTGCAGGAACTACTGACATACTCCAGCCACATGAGGTCTAGCATTGTCTTGCATTAGGAGGAACCTGAGGAACCCAGGGCCAACCACACCAGCATATGGTCTCACAAGGGGTCTGAGGATCTCATCTCGGTACCTAATGGCAGTCAGGCTGCCTCTGGCAAGCACATGGAGGGCTGTGCGGCCCCCAAAAGAAATGACACCCCACACCATTACTGACCCACCGCCAAACTGGTCATGCTGTAGGATGTTGTAGGCAGCAGAACGTACTCCAGGCGTCTCCAGACTCTGCCATGTCTGTCACATGTGCTCAGTGTGAACCTTCTTTCATCTGTGAAGAGCACAGGGCGCCAGTGGCGAATTTGCTAATCTTGGTGTTTTCGGCAAATGCCAAACGTCCTGCACGGTGTTGAGCTGTAAGCACAACCCCCACCTGTGGACGTCGGGCCCTCATACCGCCCTCATGGAGTCTGTTTCTGACCGTTTCAGTGGACACATGCACATTTGTGGCCTGCTGGAGGTCATTTTGCAGGGCTCTGGCAGTGCTCCTCCTGCTCCTCCTTGCACAAAGACGGAGGTAGCGGCCCTGCTGCTGGGTTGTTGACCTCCTATGGCCTCCTCCACATCTCCTGAGGTACTGGCCTGTCTCCTGGTAGCGCCTCCATGCTCTGGACACTACGCTGACAGACACAGCAAAGCTTCTTGCCTCAGCTCGCATTGATGTGCCATCCTGGATGAGCTGCACTACCTGAGCCACTTGTGTGGGTTGTAGACTCTGTCTCATGCTACCACTAGAGTGAAACCACCGCCAGCATTCAAAAGTGACCAAAAGATCAGCCAGGAAGCATAGAAACTGAGAAGTGGTCTGTGGTCACCACCTGCAGAACCACTCCTTTATTGGGAGTGTTTTGCTAATTGCCTATAATTTCCACCTGTTGTCTGTTCCATTTGCACAACAGCATGTGAAAGTGATTGTCAATCAGTGTTGCTTCCTGAGTGGACAGTGTGATGTCACACAAGTGTGATTGACTTGGAGTTACATTGTGTTGTTTAAGTGTTCCCTTTATTTTTTTGAGCAGTGTATAATGGAAGAGCCAGAAGATCAATTAATGAGGCAAATAAACAAGGCAGCAAATCTAAATGATGTCATAATAATGGGGGACTTTAAAGCGTACCTGTCATAGTGCAAAAAAAAGAAAAAAAGTGATATGTTACTCAGGACCCAATCCGGATCATGTGCATATAAATTTTACGTGTCTCTGACCTATATATCCAGAGATATAAGCATTTATCTGCTGGTGAGTTACTTTTTCATTGTGCAGGCTGGAGGGGGCGTGTCAGTCTGTCTCCCTCACAGGAGCAAGCCTGGGCAGTCAGCCAATCAGTACTCTCTACTCTGTAACCCTTTCCTCTCTGGTTTTATGCTGTGTCATGTGTCAGAGGAAGATACTTAGAGCTTGCCTTCAGTAATCAGAAGACATTATGGTGAATTCATAACAGGATAAAATGTATAAATATAAGAATAGATCTTTATAAAATTAGTGCAAGGATTTTTTAGATAAAAGTACAGCATTTTTATGAATACATGTTCTATCTGTCTTATCTTCTCCTAGGAAAGCTGGATGCTAATCAGCATAGCTGTCACTATGTGTGTCATTCATCTTTCACAGACTCCTGAATGTCTGATCAACTTTTTTGTCATTCAGGAGTCCGAGAAAGCTTTGACTATTTCAGCATGCTGGGAGTTGTAGTTTAGCAACAACTGAAGCTGCAATGTTTGTAAATAACTGTGTTAGAGCAGTGTTGCCTCCGGCTGTTTTAAAACTACAGCTCCCAGCATGTCCACACATCCTTTATCTGTAGTTTTGCATACACAATAGAAATCTCCTATACTGGATACCGGTATGCTTTACGGCCGGTATCCAGTATGCTGTAAAATCTAGACTAGTCTGTCTAGCTAAAAGACAGGCGACCCCTAGTGGTGGCTATTTTGAGCTTGAATTTCAGGTGGAAATTTTCATTTTTTTTTAACAGGTGTATATTGTGAAATATCATATTATAATGAGTCCTGCAATATATGAAAAGTTTTTAACAATGACAGTGCCTCTTTAACTATCCGGATATAAACTGGAAGACTGAGACCTGTGAATCTCATAAAGGAAACCGGTTTCTGATTATAGCTAAAGACAATTACCTTTCCAAAATGGTGCAGGGCCCGACCAGAGGGGGCGCCCTACTAGACTTAATATTAACCAACAGACCTGACAGAGTAATATGCAGGTACACCTAGGAAATAGTGATCATAATATAAATTATAACTTGTCCTGCAAGAAGGGAATCTCTCGAGGGGCCACAAAAACAATGAACTTTAGGAAGGCTAATTCGATCAACTCAGAGAAGCCCATAACAACATAAATTGGGATAATGTCCTCAAAAACAAGAATACTGACACTAAATGGGAGATTTGGGAATAAAAGGGTCAGGAATAGAAGAAAACCAATGTGGATGAATAAAAATGTTAAGGGGGCAATAAATTACAAAAAAAGCATTTAAACTATTAAAACAGGACAGCAGTGAAGAAGCATTCAAAAGCTATAGAGAAAAATTTTGAATATGTAAAAAACAGATAAAAGCCGCAAAAGTAGAGACAGAAAGACTCATTGCCAAAGAGAGTAAAACTAACCCCAAAGTGTTCTTTAACTATATAAATAGCAAAAAGGTTAAAAATGAAAGTGTTGGCTCTTTAAAAAAGTGATGAGGAAGAAATTATAAACGGGGATCAGAAAAAAGCAAATATATTAAACAAATTCTTATCCACTGTATTCACCAAGGAAAATAAAATGCCAGGTGAAATACAGCAAGATAAGGTAAACTCCCCAGTACAGGTCACCTGTCTAACCCAGGAAGAAGTACAGTGCCGCCTACAAAAAATCTAAATAGACAAATCGCCAGGTCCAGATGGCATTCACCCCTGTGTTCTAAAGGAATTATGTAATGTGATAGACAGATCCTTATTTTTAATATTCAGGGACTCTATAGTAACAGGGATTGTTCCCCAGGACTGGCGCACGGCAGATGTGGTGCCAATATTTAAAAAGGGGTCAAAAGGTGACCCCGGGAATTATAGACCTTTTAATTTAACCTCTGTTGTATATAAATTGTTTGAGGGTTTTCAAGAGATGCTATTTTGGAGTATCTTGATATAAATAAATGTATGACTCCATATCAGCATGGTTTTATGAGGGATCGGTCCTGTCAAACTAACCTTATCAGCTTTTATGAGGAGGTGAGCTCCAGACTGGACCAGGGGCAATCGCTAGATGTCGTATATCTGGATTTTTCCAAAGCATTTGATACGGTGCCACATAAAAGGTTAGTGTATAAAATGAGAATGCTTGGACTGGGGGAAAATGTGTGCAAGTGGGTAAGTAACTGGCTCAGTGATAGGAAACAGAGGGTGGTTATTAATGGTACTTATTCTAATTGGGTGACTGTTACTAGTGGGGTACCACAGGGGTCAGTCTTCGGTCCTGATGTATTTAATATATTTATTAATGACCTTGTAGAGGGGTTGAATAGTAATGTAGCAATTTTGCAGATGATACTAAACTCTGTAAAGTGGTAAACACAATAGAGGACAGTGCACTGTTAAAATGGATCTGGATAGGTTGGAGGTTTGGGCTGGGAAGTGGCAGATGAGGTTCAACACTGATAAATATAAGGAAATGCACATGGGGAAGAAAAATCTGGTCTGGAATTATGTACGGTATTAAATGGGAGAACACTTGGTACGACTGACGTGGAAAAGGACTTGGGAGTCTTACTTAACAGTAAATTTAGCTGTAAAGACCAGTGTCGGGCAGCTGCTGCCAAGGCAAATAAAATCATGGGGTGCATCAATAGGGGCATAGATGCCCACGACAAGGAAATAATTCTACCACTGTACAAATCACTATTCAGACCACACATAGAATACTGTGTACAGTACTGGGCACCAGTGTACAAGAAATATATAGTGGAGCTGGAGAGGGTTCAAAGACGGTCAACCAGGGTAATACGGGGAATGGGAGGACTACAGTACCCAGAAATATTATCAGAATTAGGTTTATTTAGTTTAGAAAAAAGAAGGCTTAGGGGAGACCTAATAGCTATGTATAAATATATCAGGGGACAGTACAAAGATCTCTCCCATTATTTATACCCAGGACGGTATCTATAACAAGGGGGCATCCTCTACGTCTTGAGGAAAGAAGGTTTCTACACCAGCACAGATGGGGGTTCTTTACTGTAAGAGCAGTGAGACTGTGGAACTCTCTTCCGGAGGAGGTGGTTATGGTGAACTCAGTAAGAGAGTTCAAAAGGGGCCTGGATGCATTTTTGTAGAGTAATAACATTACAGGTTATGGATACTAGATTTATAGGGACAAAATGTTGATCCAGGGATTTATTCTGACATATTTGGTGTCGGGAAGGAATTTTTACTTCTAAGATGAGGGTTTTTTGCCTTCCTCAGGATCAACTCAGTAGGGACTCATTAGGGTTATAGGTTGAACTTGATGGACTCTGGTCTTTCTTTTTTTTTTTTTTCCCAACTGTAATTTTTATAGAAATTTTCTAATATATAAATCCAAAGAAAAACAACCAGCGAACAACAACAATGCGGGCCACGCCCACAAGAACGTATACAAAGAAGGCTTGTAGTAGGCTACCATAGCACATCTAAAAGAGGAAGGGCGGACCCCTGAGGAGACGTCCCACCCAGGGAGCCACAAAATAGTGAGCGATACAAAAGCCAAACAATGTCAAAGATTGAGGCACATTTCTGTACGCTGATACATTAACCTACAAGGCCCAAAGGGCGATACACACACATGAATAAGGGGAGGGCGGGGCGGTCAGGGGGGAGGTAGATGAGGTTAGTTAGAGGGGAGGAACACACTAAGGGTCCTCGCAGACTAACACAAAACAAAACATGACATGAAACACGGAACTAGGAAAAAGAAGAAAAGGGAGGGGGGAAAGAAGGTGAAAAGAAAATAGAGACCAACAGGTCAAGGCGGCTGCCGATCAGAAAAGCGATCCCAAGGCTCCCAAACTGAAAGAAAGGAAGGGACAGAGTTATTCAACATGGCCGTGAGATATTCCAAGGAGCGAATCTCTCAGACACGTGCCAGTAGGTCAGACTCAGAGGGAGGGAGAGTTCGTTTCCAACATTTAGATATAAGGGTTTTAGCAGCCAAGGCGATGTGCATAAAAAGTTTAAACAGCTTTTTAGATAGTGCGGGATAGGAGAGGTGGAGGAGATATATACTGGGATCAAGAGGGAGACCGCTACACCCAAAGAGTCAAACACCAATCGCTGCACCAGTTTTCAATAGTCACTTATAAGAGGACAGGACCAGAAAATGTGGAATACTGTACCCAAACCCACCCCGCAACGCCAGCATTGAGGAGGTATAGTGGGGTTCAGTCTGTTTAGAAGCTCAGGGGTATGATACCAGCCCATGATCATCTTATACTGGGTTTCTGCGGCTCTCTGCGATTTAAAGGGCCAGTGCGCCGCTGATTGGCGCCTGGCCAAAATTAGTGAATTCACCTGTGCACTGGTCTATATTACCTCACTTCCCCTTCCCTGTATTGCCAGATCTTGTTGCCATTTTGCCAGTGAAAGCGTTCCTTGTATGTCCCAAGCCAGTGTTCCAGACCTCCTGCCGTTGCCCCTGACTACGATCCTTGCTGCCTGCCCTGACCTTCTGCTACGCCCGACCTTGCTCTTGCCTAATCCCTTGTACCGCGCCTATCTCAGCAGTCAGTCGGGGTTGAGTTGCTATCGGGTGGAACGACCTGGGGGTTACCTGCCGCAGCAAGTCCATCCTGCTTTGCGGCGGGCTCTGGTGAATACCAGTAACCCCTTAGACTCCGTTCCCCTGGTACGGCCCACGTCATCACCCCACTGACACAGAGGATCCACCACCAGTATCCTCTCAGTACCCGGATCCTGACAGACACCCAGCCCCCCCATAGCCCGACTAGCCATCATGACTGACATCGGCAGGCGATGTCTCTTCCCATCCCAGATGAAGCGAAAGATGGCTGATTGAAAGGAGCGAAGGGCAGACAAGGGCACACAGGTCGGTAGTGTTTCTAAAAAATACAATAAATTGGGTAAAAGCGTAATTTTAACCACCACAATCCGTCCGAAAAGGGAAATATACTGCGACTTCCATTTCTCCAGCAGCGCCCTCAGTTCAAATACTAGGGGGGACAGCGGACAACCCTGTCTGGTGCCATTGAAAAGAGGAAAAGTAGAAAAGGGAGCATGAGGGAGTTTAAGAGAGGCAGTAGGAGAGGAGTAGAGACCCCGCAGTGCAGTGAGAAAGTTACCCGTGATTCCAAATTTTTGGAGAGTGGCAAAAAGAAAAGGCCACCCCAACCTATCAAAGGCTTTTTCCACGTCCAGGCTAAGAATCAACGCCTGATCAGACCGGCAATTGATCAAGTCAACCAGACCCACAACCCTCCTCGTGTTATCTTCCCCCTGACGACAGGGGATGAACCCGATCTGAGCCTTCTGGATAAGGGAGGGAAGAAAGGAGCGAAGCGTTACTGCTAAGACTTTAGAAAAAAGCTTCAAGTCAGAATTGAGGAGGGCAATAGGCCTGTAACTGGAGCAATCATGAGGATCTTTGCCAGGTTTGGGTATCAGGGTAATCAACGAGTGTAGAAAAGACTGCGGGATCTCCTCCCCCCCCCCCCCCCCCCCCATAAAAGAATTGAAAAGAGGGACACAAGTTTAGGCACAAGTAGAGAAGAGTAGGTCTTGTAGTATGGGTAAGAGAAGCCATGAGGCCCTGGGGAGCGACCCACCAGCATATTGCCGCTCCGAGCAGGCACATGTAAAGGCAGCAGAGGTCCTTCAGCTGCGGATCCGCAGCAAAATACGCGCGGAAAATCCACTCATCTGAACGTACCCTTAGGGTACGTTCACACGTGCGCAGATTTGATGCGCAGGATTTGATGCACAGGAATTTCTGCTGAAGATTTCAATGTAAACTAAATGACTGAGCACAGCTTCTAATCTGCAGTTACAAATCCTGCGCATCAAATCTGCGCAGGATCCTGTACGTGTGAACGTACCATTTACAGTTTTATTAAATCTGGGCCATTGTTTATAATAAAATAAAAATACCACTATAAATAGTGATAAAATAAAAGCCAATGTCAACTCCAGCATGTTTTTTTCTCCTGTGCATTATTTTACACTATTGTTCTCAGGTTGTTGAACCTATCTCCTCGATTGGTCCATGTGTACCGGAGCCTACTATACACCCCCACTACATTGAATTTCCTGCCGATAATGTTGTGAATTTGCATTTCCTAAATTTACCACCGCGTAATGTGTTTTTATAAGCAACATGATTGCTACAAATTACCACACAGCGACATAATTGCATCTCAGATATGAATCATCAGTTCCGTGTCTGCACATTCACGTTCTGTAATATCTAAATGGGTTTCCAAAGCTTCTAGCCGCGGAACAGACAATTAAATAGTAATTAGTTTTAATTAGAACATTTTTCATGGTGGTGACTGAGCGGCTGATATTATGTCCTGTTCACCTGTCACATTGCTTCCCTTTATGTGTGTGGTCTGTGTGTGTTTAGATGCTGAATCCACATATTTGTTTTCATACGTAAAGCCTATTGTTATGTGTAGCAGCATAAGGACACTGTATGCAGCAAATACAACTGGCAGGAAAACATTGCACACAGGCCAAGCAATGGAAATTGAAGGGGGTGTGAGTGGGAGACCTAAGGGGGTGGGAGATGAGAGACGATACAGCCTTTTGTCTTTTGTAATCAAATACACATCTGTTCCCATGGCATCAGCAATGAATATCGCATACACTAAAAATCAAGAGAGATATCCCCGTCTCTATTAACCATTAGGTGACAAGGGACTTCTCTGAACCCTAGAAAAATAAATAATTAAACGCAAGTCATAGGTCGCTTACAAGCTCATCCTCCATGGAGATGCAGCAAGTAATATATAATACAATGCTGCAAGCGCTCAATCGTAAACTACATTTTCTGCCATGTTAAACATTGTTATGTTGATTTAAAATAATGACCGCGTTCTATATTCAAGGCTTAAAGCCGGATCTGGGAAATTGCACAAAAGCGATGAGGATGTAACAGCGCGGAGAAGAAAGTTCATCCTCACAAGTAGAAGTATCTTGTGCAAATGGTGACGGGACATTGATGCAGTGAAATTGTAGGCAATGTCCAAATAATATAGTCCAAAGGAATAGAAGGTCAGGAGGTACCCACTGGGGTACTGTGCAAAATAAGCTTTTCTTTATCTTAAGGTGCAAAAATGATCACGCATGGCTAAAAGCCGCATGGACGCCGCACACCACAAACAGGTGACAGCCATTTCTCACCACACAGGGAACCCTGTGTGGTGAGAAACGGCTGTAACCTGTTCGTGGTGAAGAAACACTCTGTGTGGTGAGAAACGGCTGTAACCTGTTCGTGGCTGGGGTCCATGAGGCTTTTAGCCATGTGTGATGATTTTTGCACCTTAAAAGAAATAAAAGCAGTTTGGATCTGTTTGGATTCTGCTGTTTTCTCATATCTCACCAGGATTTGAGCACCCGAGATGGGACGTAGTGCTTTTATCTTCGATTCACACTACTACTCAGCGCCGGAACCGTGAGTGAAAAGCTCTGCATTTAGCGGCTGTGCCGACTATCTATATTTTTATTGCATTCTTTTCCAAATAATATAGGATATATTCATCCCGGTCATTCACACTAAAGATAAATTATAACTAGTTTTTATTCTTTTCACATACACATTAATGGATGCTCTGAGCTTGTCCTGCACATTCGCTATTCATGGCGTCCAGTACTTGATGTCATGCTGCTTAGTGCTCAGCAAGGTTTTACCAACATATGTCCAGACAGATCTGCACAAAACTAAGGGACAGCAAGTTCAATGAAACAGAAGATAATTCCGAGCTCATGCAGACTTTGTTTATGCAGAGTGTTTCATTAAGAGGAGGCTCCTGTCTGCTGAAGTCCAGCAATCTACCTGGTCAGCATCAGTAATGATGTCGCTCATGTTTGCTATGTGATTAGAAATACCCCTGTGACTAATCAAAGTTAAATCGTCCTAAAGTGAGTTCTAAAAGCGGAACTCCGATAACATCAACTTATCTACAGGAATAATATGAATCCAGCTTGCAGCAGTTTAAGTCCTATCTGGAATGTGGACAATTTTACGAAGAGACAAATGCATTACTCTAGTTATGATCGGCATGCTTTGGATTTTTTTACACCCATCTAATGTGTGGCTTTTTTTTGTTGTTAAATAATGAATTGTCAACTGATCACATGGGGTGCACATCCAGCTCTGGACCTCAAATTACAACCTCAAATCACGGGGATAGAGAACTCTTACCCCCTCTATTGCACGTTGCAGCAAAATTTTGAGACAAAAATGTAAATTGGGTCCAGAAGAAGGGAGTATTATAGCTCCTTCCTTTAAAACTCCTATGTAATTTGAAAAAAATTCTGGTGCAGAAAAACTACACGAAAACTGCCACAAAAACTTGTGTTTTTTTTCCCCCCTTTAACAACACTTTTAAAGGGATACTCCGCCCCTGATCGTGGGAGCTCAGCCTCTGGGACTCCTTCAAAATCTCCGTGCAGCACCCGCCATTTTATGGGAGGGGGCCGTCACGCCCCTCCCATAGACATGAATGGAGGCGGCGTGGCATTACATCACGAAGAGGCGTGGCGTGACGTCATGACCAATGCCACCCGCACTAAGCGTTCTGAACACAATGTTCAGAACACCGGGTGCTACAAAAGGATCGATGGGGTCATAGAGGCCGGACCTCCCCGATCAGACATCTTATCCCCTATCCTTTGGATGTCTAGGGACGGAGTACCCCTTTAAACAACACAGGGTTGTTTGGGAATCAGAAAAGATTTTGCTTATAGGCGTTCATTCACATGGGGTGTGCTGGGTGGCCCCTGGCTCCTCCCTCCATCACTAGTGGTCTGAAGCCTGTCTTCCTCTGCATACAATAATGATGATATCGTGCGTCGGAGAATAAAAGAAGAAAGGCTTAAGAAAGGAAGTCGACTTGGTGAGTATGTTTTTTTTTTTTCTTTTGTGTTAAACTTGGCAAGGGAAAAGGGGAGGAGCTTATATAGATATACAGGGGGCAACTGCCTGCGAGGGGGGGGGGGGGGGAACTACCAGTATTAAAGAGTGTATACAGGTAGGAATTACCTGCAGGAGGAATGAGAAACTGTAAACATGGGAGCCTACATATAGGGGAGGGACTACCTATATGGGGGACCTATATACAGGGGGAACTACCTAAAAGGAAGGGGGGTTACTATTTATAGGGGTACATATACAAGGGAGGAATACAGAAGGGAACTACCTATAGGGAAAACTGGAGGGGAAAGCTGTGCATAACTAGCTTGCCCCCTGACTGGTGAGCAGTTAAGGGGTTAGGAAATATACAGGCAAGGTTTTTGGCCCCCTCCCCCGCCTGTAAGACTTGTCGGTAACTATAGTGGTATGTCCCATGGGTGGGGGGGGGAAGGAGTGCACCAATCAGGGGTTTAATAGTTTACCGGGCTTTCAGGGGCCCTCCCCTGGGTATTTATAGCTTTGGTGCCTCCCTTCCCCCCTCAATCTGCCCAGGACCCGGAGTTTTGACTGCTGGTTGGTATGTGTCTTCCCCTTATTTGTGGCCCGGATGGAGCAGGAGGGTGAGGGCTGGCATGCTCCCTTGTGGCTGAGCTGGCCTCCCCTCCTGTTGCACCCGAGGCGGGTTCGGAAGGCTGGCGGACCTCTCACAGTCCCGCTCTCCTACCCACTATGGTCCCTGTGAGCCCTGTCCCGTCCGTTCCTTTTGCCCTCTTCCCTGCCCGTGGCCAAAGACCTCTCCCCTGCCTGTGCCTGTATCCCTCCCTCAGGGCGTGCTCCTTATGAGCATGCTCTGCTGTTTTTCCTTGTCCCCCCCTGTCCCCCTCCGTCTCCTTCCCCCTCCTGGTCCCCTCCGTCTCTTTCCTCCCCCTGTTCCCCCTCTGGCTCTGGAGGCAGTGGCCCCTGGGGGGCTGCTGTTGTTTTACCTCCTTATGCGCAAATGGACGCTTATTAACGTCCATTTGCGCTCCTTCAGATATAATGCGCGCTCACAAGGTGAGCGCGTATTATATCCGTAGGACCCATGCTATGCCGGACATCGCCGATCGGGCAGATGTCCGGCATTGCATCTTTAGACGCGGCGATCTAAGTTCATCGCTGCGTCTGAAGGTGTGATTTCAAGCATCCCGGCTGCTCCGGCTGCTCAGTCGGGCTGACCGGGACAATCGCGATCTAATCGCGATGTCCCGATCAGCTGGGACGCAGCAGGAGGGTCACTTACCTGCTCCTGCGCGTCCGCTCGTTGATTGATTGCTCCAAGCCTGAAATTCAGGCTTGAGCAGTCAATCGTTGATAGCACCGATCATTGTTAATACATGGCAAGTGATCAGTGTTAGGAGCAGTGTGTGCAGGGTTATGGCTCCTATGGAGCTATAACATTGCAAAAAAAAAAAAAAAAGGTCAATAAAGGTAATTTAACCCTTCAATAATAAAAGTTTGGTTTGCCCCCTTTTCCCCATCCCAAAAATAAATAAATAAAAAAAAATATATATATATATATATATATATATATATATATATATATATATATAAAAAATGTATAAAAAAATAAATAAATATCTAAAATAATTAAATAAATAAATGTGTGTATGTATGTATGTCTGTATGTATATGTGTGTGTATGTATGTATGTATGTATATATATGTATAACAAAAAAAAAAAAAATAACAAAAAAAATTCTCTGTGTTGTAGACATACACGTATGTGGTATCTCCACATGCGTGCATGTCTGGGGTATAACAATATGTCGTCGTTTGAAGTGTTTCGTCTATGGCGTGCACGCAAATATAAATAAATGAATAAATCAAATAAAATTATTTTAAATTAAAATAAATAAATAAATATTAAATTTCACTATACACGTGAAATACATAATGAATAATATTGGTAATTTAATACACATGACATTTCTGTTTAGCATATTCGATCAATTTTTCTACCGTATGTATTAATAAACGGCGTTCACAAAAAAAAACAAAAAAAAAAAACAAGAAAACGGCAAGGGTACTACGGGCCACTTCCGATCGCGGCGCAAACTATTTGAGCTCTCATATCGTTCCCTCTCATTTACCCAGCTCCTCGCCCCGCCCACACTTGCACCTCTCCCCTTACCCTCCCTGCCCACTGCGTCTGCCCCCCCCCCTCCCCATCACCTCTCCGCCCCATGTTCCCAATCCCCCCCCTCCCCCTGCTGCCGCTGCTGTCCTTCTTCCTCCTGCCTCTCCAATGCCCCCCCATGGAGAGGTAGTGAGTGTGGTGGCGGAGTGCCCGCGACCCAGCGGTCTCCAGCGTGCCTTGTCCCACGCCTGCGGCGGTGGTGAAGTGGTTCTTCCAGCTGTTGGCTTCTCCATCTTCTGGAATTGGTGAGTGTTCTGATGCGGGGCTTGGCCCCTTCCCCGGTTAGTGTGCTTATGCCTGCGTTCTGTGCAGTGTTCGTCCTTTTGTTCCTGTGTGTATGTTGAGTTTGGTCTCTGGTTGGGAGTTGGGTACGTCTCTTCTTGACAGGGTGCTTTGGTAGGGTATCGTTTTCTGCGGTGCGCGCTTGGATGAGTGCTCTTTTGGCCTTACGCTCTGGGTGGCCGGGGTTTGGCGGACTTGGCTCCTGAGGCTTGTTCCTTATCCTGATTCGGTGGGTGCCGCCCAGTTACGGTTTTGTTTCTTTTGGTTTTCTCCCCCCTTTGTTTGGTTTATCTCTCCGTCTTTTCCCAATCTCTGGTAGGCATGGGACTTCTGTATGTCATTCTGGGTGCTTTAGCTGATGTGTTCGGTGGGTAGGTTTCCCTTGAGTCTCCGGGGGTAGGTTCGCTTGAGTCTCTGTTTGCCTTGCCTTGTGAGTTCTTCTGTTCGTGGTGGTATTCCGGAGGGTGAGCAGCCGGGATGCTTGAAATCACACTTTCAGACGCGGCGATGAACTTAGATCGCCGCGTCTAAAGATGCAATGCCTGACATCTGCCCGATCGGCGATGTCCGGCATAGCATGGGTCCTACGGATATAATACGCGCTCACCTTGTGAGCGCGCATTATATCTGAAGGAGCGCAAATTGTATCGGGGCCGGCGGAGATGGCTTGGTTTCCGGAGAGGGTAGCGCAGCGCACGGGGCGCTGGCGATCTGCATGTTGCGTTGCTATTTTCGCCCAGTTTGATGTTTCCCATATGTGTTATGTTTTGCAAGCGTTTTTCCGCAAGGTGGTGTGAGTGCTGCGGCTCTCTTCGGTGTATGGGCGAGTCTGAGAGATGTGTTCACACAAGAGTTATTAATAAACAAAAAAAAAAGATTAATAAATAAAATGAATGTATACAAATTAATATAAGAAATAGGTCCTGGCGGCAGGTACCTCGGTTTTCCTGGAGAGGAAATGTGTTGGGCGGATTTCCTGGAGAGGAAATGTGTTGGGCGGTTTTCCTGGAGAGGAAATTTGTTGGGTGTGTCCGGGGGGCTGAGGTGGCCCCAGGTGTTGGCTATCCAGTATCTCTTGGGTGGGGGTCGGAGCCCAGTGTAGGGCTAACTGGTTTCCTCCGTGGCGGTAAGAAGACCGTGAAAGCGGGGTCAACCCGGGGTAGACCTCCACACAGGACAGTGTGGCAGCACCTCTCGGGTTGGCAAGAAGCCAATCGGTGTCTTTGTTACAGTTAAATTGTTATTTATATAAGTCATTTTATAAATAAAGCTGTGGCCGATCCCCACCCACGGAAAAGTTGAATTGTTGTTGTGTCAGTTATTATTTAATTAATTATTGTAATAAGGGGAGGGGTAGTTATAGCCTGCTAGGAGCTAATTGGGTCTCAACAGTCAGGGAAAACTACCTACAGGAGGGAACTATCTATAGAGGGACCTATCTAGATACCTACAAGAGGGTATACCTACAGGGGGGTCCTGTATACAGGGGGAAACTACCTACAGAAGGCAAACTACCTACAGGGGGCACCTATCTCCTGGGACGACCTATAAGGGCAGTTACCTAATAGGGGGTACCTACCTACTCTTCCTCAACCCACTTTTCTACCCGCTCTAGTGTGTGGAACACCAAGTAGGGCATTATTATTGTTTGGGGCACTATAAATGCTGAAAATTGCAGATCCTAAAATGTTTGTCTGGTTCTGCACAGACGATATGTGGCTGGAAGAAATCATCACAATGGTCTGCACTGGATGGAGAAGGAAAAGGAAAGTGAACAACTCCGATCAGAGAAGTTGGCACCTGCAAGTCACCAGATGTAACTGCACTGTAATCTCCTAAAGCAGGGGAACTCAACTGGCAGACCGCAGTGGAAATCCGGACCACAGCTGCCATTCATCTGGAACGCGTGCCGGCTCTCAACGCATTCATTTGTAGTGGTGTCTTTAAGACACTGATACAAATGAATAGCCACAGTCCGGAGCAAGGGAACACTGTGCTCCCTGCCCGGCGCTTCTCCTGTGATGCATGCGGCACGATTAGCCTGACAAGAAGAAGCCAGAGCAGCGCGGGACCTGGGAAGGGGAGCCTAGTTCTCAGGTGAACAGTCATTCCCCCACCTGTGACTCTCCAGTTGTTCCAGAACTACAACTCCCATCATGACCATCTGTCTTTGCATGATGGGAGTTGTAGGTTGCAGCAGCTGAAGAGTCATAGTGGCACAGTTTATGTGGTAGCACAGTGGCATCATTCATTTTGGGGGCACAGGACATAATTTATACTGGGGGCATGGTATCCCCATTTATTCTGGGGGCATGGTAGCATCATTCATTTAGAGGACACAGTGGCATCATTCATTGTTTTATGGTACAATAAGTCGGTACATGGAACAGTGTTTGTCAAAATTATACTTAGGGGTGTTATGATTTGGCTAGCTGGATGTGGATCCACTGTGTCAGCGAGGGATTGGCGTGGACCGTGTTGGTGGACCGGTTCTAGGGTTGCTACTGGTTTTCACCAGAGCCCGCCGCAAAGCGGGATGGTCTTGCTGCGGTGGTAGCAACCAGGTCGTATCCACCGGCAACGGCTCAACCTCGCTGACTGCTGAGAAGACGTGGGACAGAAGGACTAGACAGAGGCAAGGTCAGACGTAGCAGAAGGTCGGGGCAGGCGGCAAGGTTCGTAGTCAATGTGGATAGCAGAAGATCTGGAACACAGGCTTTGGACAACACTAACGCTTTCTCTGGCACAAGGCAACAAGATCCAGCAAGGAAGTGCAGGGGAAGTGAGGTAATATACACAGGGAGCAGGTGGAAGCTAATTAGACTGATTGGGCCAGGCACCAATCACTGGTGCACTGGCCCTTTAAATCTTAGAGCGCTGGCGCGTGCGCGCCCTAGAGAGCGGAGCCGCGCACGCCAGAACATGACAGCCGGGGACCGGGACGGGTAAGTGGCTTGGGATGCGATTCGCGAGCGGGCGCGTCCCGCTATGCGAATCGCATCCCCATCGCGAATGTCAGTGCAGCGCTCCCGGTCAGCGGGTCTGACCGGGGCGCTGCAGAAGGGAGAACGCCGCGAGCGCTCCGGGGAGGAGCAGGGACCCGGGGGCGCTCGGCGAAACAGGGGGCAATAACTTATGACAGACGATATAGTGTGTGGCTGTAATATACCAGGGGCTTACCAAGTGGCAGTACTATACCAGAGGCATACTGTGCGGCAGAAATATACCAGGGCACAGTGTGTGGCTGTAATATATTAGGGGCATAGCATGTGGCAGCACTATACAAGGGGCACAGCGTGCGGCAGTAATATATTCAGGGGTATAGAAAGTGGCAGTGATATACCAGGGGCCCAGCGTACGGCAGATATATATTTTGAGGGGCACAGCGTGCAGCAGTAATATATTCGGGGGCATAGCGTGTGGCAGTAATATATTCAGAGGCATAGTGTGTGGTAGTGATATATTCAGGGGCATAGTGTGTGTGGCAGTAACATATTCAGGGGCACATCATGCAGCAATAATATATTCAGGGACATAGCATGTGGCAGTAATATATTCAGGGGCACAGGGTGCGGCAGTAATTATTCAGGGGTGCAGTGTGCAACAGTATTATATTCATGGGCATAGCATTCGGCAGTAATATATTCAAGGGTATAGTAAGTGGCAGTATTATATTGAGGGGGTACAGTGTGTTGCAATAATATATTCAGGGGTACAGCACGTGGCAGTATTATTTTCAGGGATACACAATGCGTCAGTATTTTATTCAGGGGTACAAAATGCGGCAATAATATTTTTTGGGGTAAATCCTCCAGACTTCAGTCATTTTACCTATTTCCTTCATGTCACTGCGGCCTCTAGGTGTGAACCAGGCCTCAGCTCTTTGCTTGGACCATTACCAATGGCAGAACTGGATAAGCGGACCCTCACTAAAAATAATTGAGTACCCCTTTCCTAAAGTGTCTATAGTGGTAATGATAGTGGTTATGGCATGGCAACTGCACTGTAATCACTTATATTGTCTTTCATGGTAATGATAGTGGTTGTTATCGTCAGTCTGTCAGTATAAGCGGTCCTCCTAACCTCAGGTGAAAGGCTGACAACATTATTGCTGTTAGAGGGAACTTGTCATTAGTTTTATGCTGTCAAAACCACAGGCAGCGCCAAACTGGTGTAGGCATTGCCAGTCCGGTAAACTATGAATTACTGTAATCGGCTTTGGCATTTCAGCTTAATTATGGTGTAAAAATGCAGTGAGGACCCGGGTAACTATGCTGCTCCCCACCAGGCCGGCAAGTCTCTCCCTAGCAGTATATAGAGTATCTGTGTCTAGTGAGGGATGTGTCATGGCATGATTAAGAGCTGTAAAAGCTTGAAATGCATTGACCTGTAAATGGGGTTCTTTTTCTACTTTTAATGTGAATTATCAAAGTTTTGCTTTTTACATTTGGAAGCTAGAAGAATTATCTTTGGATATCACCTACTAAACCAGGGGTTGGCAACCCGCGGCTCCGTAGCCGCATGCAGCTCTTTTACTCCTTTGCCGCGGCTCCGCGAGTCTGTCCCGGGTCCCGGGTCGAGGAGTGCCGCTGGGAGAGGAAGACGCCACACGAGGAGCTGGTGAGTATGTAAAGTACATTACTCACTTGACAGCGGGGCGTTAACCCCTCACCCCGCAGCAGCATTAATGCTGCCGCAGGGTGAGGGGTTAACGCTACCGCTGCCATGGGGTGAGGGGTAACTTAACCCCTCACTCCATGGCAGCGGCAGCGTTATCGCTGCTGCGGGGTGAGAGGTTAACGCTGCCATGGGGTGAGGGGTTAAGTTACCCCTCACCCCATGGCAGCGGTAGTGTTAACCCCTCACCCCGCGGCAGCAGTAACCCCCCTCTCCCCAGTGCATTAACCCCCCTCTCCCCAGCCCATCCCAGGCCTGGGCCCCAAAAAAGCCCACCCCAGGCCTGGGCCCAAAAAAGCCCACCCCAAAAATATATATTTCATTGTTAAGTGAAAGTCCTTTTTTTCTTCAGATTGACAGCTGACTGCACGATCCTGTATATATAGCATTAAGGTAAGAAACAATATATGCAGTGTTATATTTGTTTTAAATGTCGCAATGGTTTTGCGGCTCCCAGTTTTTTTTTTTCCTTCGGAAACGGGTCCAAGTGGCTCTTTTTGTCTTAAAGGTTGCAGACCCCTGTACTAAACCAAACAGAATCCGGCATGCTGCTTTCACCGTGCTCCCTGCAGATGATCCATGTTCACTACTTGGATGGGGTTTATACTGGTGGTGAGGTGACTTGCAACATTTTTTCTTTTTTGTTTATTAATATATAGCATTATTCAAATTGCTTGGTAATTGGCATCAATGTAAAAGTGCCAGCATTCTGGTGTTTTTTGTCACATCACATCCCACAAAAAAATAGAATAAACTGGATTGAAAAGTCCAATGAATACAAATAATAAGAACTACAGATTATGCTGTAAAAAATGAGTCCCCACAAAGCTTTGTAAACAGAAAAGTAAAAAAGGTATAGAAAAAAGCATGATGAAAACATTACAAATTGGGAAATGTAACTGTACCATCCCACCATCCCGAGGAATACAGGTAACACAGACCCCCACACACCCCCCCCCCCCCCCCCCCCCCCGGCCGAATCTGCTAGTTTTTCTTTTTTCAGTTTCAACTAACAAATAATAATATTTTTTTTTTCTACAAACCAGTATTTTTTATGGTAAAATATAGAATTTAAATACAAAGTATAATTGGTTCACCCACCCTAAGACATTTCAACACCCTGCTGCTCTGTTTCATGTCTTCTGTCCAGCCAAACAGGTTTCACTCCTCCCCTAGTACAAAACATCACTCCCTTCCGATCCCCAACACTGCTGGAGAAAATCGAATTGGTTTCTTTTAAGTTTCTTTTTTTTTCTGGCCCCACCCCAAGCATACAAGCAGGCGAAATGGTTCTCCCATACTTTGTTTCCAATTGTATTCACAAGAGTGCAAATACAGCTAAAATGGTAATGCCACCAAGGGTCTGCCTCCAAGGGCAACAGGGCAGGTATAACATTTGTCCTATGGTTAAAGTGGCCCTGCTTCAGACTATTTTTTGGAGAACTGGTGTCATATCAGCTGGCTCCAGAAAGTTAAACAGATTTGTAAATTACTTTTATTAAAAAATCTTAATCCTTCCAGTACTTATCAGTTGCTGTATACTATACAGGAAGTTGAGTTGTTCTTTTCTGTCTGACCACGATGCTCTCTGCTGACACCTCTGTCCATGTCAAGAACTGTCCAGAGTAGGAGCAAATCCTCATAGCAAACCTCTCCTGCTCTGGACAGTTCCTGACATGGACAGAGGTGTCAGGTGACTGCTGGATCATTTCTGCGGTCCTTTACATCTATCATATGTCAGCAGTACATGGCCTATTGCATGGGGAGATGCACGGCTGATGAATGAGATTTTTTTATTTTTAACCTGCTATACAAAAAGCAATATCTGCTTGTTCAGCAATAAAGCAGCCAGATAAATTGGGCCCTTATTGTGGCCTAGCCAGCGACACCAACACTATAGGGCAATGCCTATTGTACAGTATGGGTGTGTTCCCACATTCAGGTGTTTAGATGAAGTTTTTTAACCCAAAGCCAAGGTTGCTTATTAAAAGAGATGCCTTTATCTTTGCTTTATACACATTCTCAATTTAAAGTCCGTTCTTGGTGTTAGCTTCATAAACTGCATAAAAAAACTAAATGTTTTAAGACACCCTAAAAGTGGCTATGAACAATGTTGATGAGAAAAATGATTCTTACAGCAACTTTATGAAGAACGATAGTTTTACCATTTATCGCTTATCTTTTCGTCACAAACTTCTCGGCTCGGCGGTTGCTGACTTTATCCTGCATAAATGAGTTCAGCTTTCCGGTGCTCTGGTGGGCTGGAGACTCTCTCCTAGGACTGTATCCACCTTTTCCAGCCACCGGAGCACCTGAAAGCTGAACTAATTTATGCAGGATAAGTCATCAACTGCCGAGCAGAGAAGTTCATGATGAATCGAATTACTGTAACTTCGCTCATCTCTAATTGTAGGTGAAGAATTTTTCTACACTTTTTTTTTGTGTGCTGGTAATATTTGGGACCACCAAATTTATTAAATGGTCACATAGAATTTGATAAATTTTGTGCAGGTCACATTTTCTGAAATTTCACTCTTCACATTCACCAAAAAGCTAAGCTAAATCTAGGCTGGTGTAGTTTTAGAGACTTTTTAGTGGCTTTGCGCCTTTTTTGCGCCTTTTCACAAAAAGGTGCAGTTCATAAAACCCTTCCAGATCATGTGTATTGCCAAAATCAGTGGATTGCAACTCAAAATCAGCAGAAATGTGTAAACCAAAAGGCGCAAACAAAACCTGCTTGCGCCTTTTTTGCACCTTTTCTAGACACAAAAAACAGTCTAAAGACAATAATAAATGTCTATTTTAGTTATAGTGAAACCCTTAAAAAGGAACTTCGGTGGAAACAAGTAGAAAACAAATGTTTTCAAATCAACTGGTGCCTGAAAGTTAAACAGATATGTAAATTTGTGAATTTCTTTTCTGTCTGACAACAGTGCTCTCTGCTGACACCTCTGTCCATGTCAGGAACTGTCCAGATTAGAATCATATCCCCATAGAAAAGCTCTCCTGCTCTGGACAGCTCCTGACACGGACAGAGGTGTCAGACAGAAAAGAAATTCACACATTTCTCTGTAGTATATCTGTAGTATACAGCAGCTGACAAGTACTAGAAGGGTTAAGATTTTTAAATGGAAAGGATTTGCAAATCTGTTTAAACTTTCTGGCACAAGTTGATTTGAAAAAAAAAATGTTTCCACCTGAGTTCCCCTTTAAGACCTTGCTGCTTTGGTAATGTCTTCATTAGCAGTTTCCATGTTAAGCATGTGTAAAGTGGCAGTCAATGTGTGAAATGACTAGGCAATGAAGAGTGCAAGTGAGATTTACACATGGAAGTAATTACTCTGCTTCCTACTGACACATACACTTCCACTATATACTGAGAACTGAGAGCGTGCAGCTACAGGGAATCCCAGAAACCCCCTTGATAGAAACGTAATATTTCCAACAGATAAACAAGAATACACCATCTACTGGCTGCAAATTAAAGAAATCTGTTTATTTTAAACCTGCAACATTATTTCCCATTTGTCAATAAAATAAAATTTTATTTAATTCATATAAAGTTACTAACATATAAAAAAAAAAAAACCTTACCCCCAATAAGGAGAGAGTGGCACCATTACTTATGACTGATAATAGACATAGATTTGCACTATAATTTATGCCAGGTACTGGTGTCTATTATAGTAAATACAGTGGGCTGCAGTGTCCCTGCCTCCTTTGTCACGAAGCCCCACTCACTTTTTGTAAAGTGACAGGTTTGGCTTAAAGGGACCAACATTTTTTTTTTTTTTTTTTGCAAAAGCACTGTTGTACAAAAAAGTGGGATCTCTTTTTCTTTTTCTTTTTTCTTTCTTTTATACCAAGCTGCACTGTTCATGGCTTTAAAAATCCCCCCCCCCCCCCCCATATCCAAGTATTGTGTATGTATCACTTAAATAGCCATATATATATATATATATGAATATATATATATATATATATATATATATATATATATATATATATGTAGAAAAGTAGGACATCCTGCACTCACCGCTAAATGCAGGATTTGTTGCTCCTATGCAGACAAGCCAGAGGAGCAGGACGTGCGTGGGTGTTCTCTGAGCGCCCATGCACGTCTGCAGTCCTGGTCCTCCGGCTTGTCCGCATAGGAGCATCGAGTCCTGCATTTAGCGGTGAGTGCAGGATGTTCTATTTTTTGGGAGACTCACTGATATTGTTGTGTATCTGTCGCGCTTCCATTCGTCATTCCCACCTGTCTACTGAAATTGAGTGTATATCTAGTGGTGCCCTCCTATATCCTCCTACAGACACATATATATATATATATATATATATATATATATATACACACACACACAGTGGGCTTTGTTTACTAAGAGTGTAGTTTTCTTTGTGGATTTTGATTTTCGACAGGAATTTTCCAAAGGTATTTACTAAGGTTTCCCTACATTTTGCACTTTTCCCTACGTTTTGCTTTTGTTTGTTTTTTTCAACTGTTCTGATCTGTAGGGATTTCCTCAGCTCAAATCCACTACATTTTCTGTGGAAACCTTAGTAAATATGTTGAGATTTTTCAAAACTGTCGGGGACACGCCCCTTATGTCAGGCCCACTTTCTCCAGTGGACACGCCCCTTATGTCAGGCCCACTTTCTCCAGTGGACACGCCCCTTATGTCAGGCCCACTTTCTCCAGTGGACACGCCCCTTATGTCAGGCCCACTTTCTCCAGTGGACACGCCCCTTATGTCAGGCCCACTTTCTCCAGTGGACACGCCCCTTATGTCAGGCCCACTTTCTCCAGTGGACACGCCCGTTATGTCAGGCCCACTTTCTCCAGTGGACACGCCCCTTTCTGTTTTTTCTTGTAAAATGGAGGGTTTTGGTTTTTTGGTCGCAAATTGTGTCGCATGAAACATGCAACACAATTTGGGTGCAAAACCCGACAAAAAAGAGTCGGGATCACGATTGTAAATAAACCCCAGTATGAATACACTAATGCACTTTTGGTATTGTGCACTCCACTCTCTGTTTCATTGGGATGAGGGGTCATGGTACTAGTTGGCGTCACCACGTCCTCTCATTGTAGCTGACCATGTGAATGTTTGATTCCTGGCTGTCAGATAAAAAGAAGGGGTGCCATCAATGAAGGCCCAGTTTGGGATAGTTGTGTGTGCCACAGTACTGCTAAGAGGGGCAAAGAGGAGGAGAGTGTAGTCTGATCAAGAGAGCTTCCTGGAAAACCAGTTATTAGCCTAAGTATTGGTTAGGCCTGGGCCTGTCCATCGTGAGGGTTTTATGGTGCTGGAGCAGCTTCACAGAGGGTGACCTGGAGTTCTGAATGGACTTTGAACATTATAAAGCAGGATCATGTAGTAAGACCGGAGTGTTGTCACCAGTGTGTTTGAGTTGAGAGGGCTAATAAGAGACACTAGGTGGCAAGGGCTTAGAGGACTTAAAGGGGTACTAAGGTGGAAACATTTTTTTTTTTAAATCAACTGGTTATACAACCGATTTGTAAATTACTTCTATTAAAAAATCATAATCCTTCCAGTACTTATTAGCTGCTGAATACTACAGAGGGAATTATTTTCCTTTTGTAACACAGTACTCTCTGCTGACCTCTGCTGTCCATTTTAGGAACTGTCCAGAGCAGCATATGTTTGCTATGAAGATTTTTTCCTGCTCTTGACAGTTCCTAAAATGGACAGCAAAGGTCAGCAGAGAGCACTGTGGTCGTGACAGAAGAGAAATCCAGAAAGAAAAGCATTTCCTCTGTAGTATACAGCCGCCAATAAGTACTTGAAGGATTAAGATTTTTTTAATAAAAGTAATTTACTAATCTGTTTAACTTTCTGGTGCCAGTTGTTTAAAAAAAAAAAAAGTTTTCCACCAGAGTACCTTTAAAGGGCTATTCTGGTTTTTTTTTTTTTTTTCTGACTATGCTACAGGGGCTGTAAAGTTAGTGTAGTTCATAACATAGCGTCTGTACCTGTGTTGCATAGTAGTCTTGCAAGTCTCGTGATTTTTGCCCCGAGGTTTATTTTTAACAGCATTCAAAATGACTTCTCAGGTTTTCCCAGGTTGCAGTGTGGCCTAAAGTGTACCTTCAACACGTTTCCAGGGGAATCCCCTCCGGAAACACGTTGTCCTGCACATCCTGAATCTGTGTAACTAATATTGCCCGTGTATACTACTGGTACATTGGAAATAAAAACTTTACACAGCACTCCTGCAGAAATCGTCTCTTTCATTCCGGTGAAGGGCTTCATAACCAGTCAGATTTTGGGTCCGTCCCCTGCCACAGACACCCGCAACCTACTTCCAGCCCTTTAATAACAAGTTAGAGTTGCTGAGAAGGTGTCTACTGAAAGCACCTTCAGCAACAGCCAGTTTAGGTTGGCTGCACCCTGTGCGAGACTCTATTGCTACACTCCCTTACACTTTTATGGTCTATTTAGATGGTGCATTCAAATTGTAATTTATTACAATTGTTACCACAAATTTTCAGCGAATCTCTATGGGGGGCATTTACTAATCTTTTACTATGTAGTATGGTTTTTACCCTGTTTTTTTCTACTTCATTTTTGACTATGTGCGACAAATTTACTAAATTGCTGCACGGCATTAATAAATTTGGCACACATAGGCAAAAGTGGGAAATTTACTTCATGTAGTAGAAAAAATAGTCTGTTCCTTTTTCCTGCTGTCTGAATAGGTTTGGCTGCTGGTTTCCTTCTGGATCTTTTGTTTTTGAGTTTTTTTTTAGCTTTTTCACGACATCTAAATAATTCAATAACTACAGTGGTCCCTCAAGTTACAATATTAATTGGTTCCAGGAAAACCATTGTAAGTTGAAACCATTGTATGTTGAGACCATAACTCTATGGAAACAGGGTAATTGGTTCTAAAGGCACCAAAATGTCATCCAAAAATAGGAAAAAGTGACAAAGAAAAATAAGTAGATAACTGATATAGATAAAGCAAATCCTTACATATAAAAGTAAGAAAGATCTGCTGGGAGCTGTAAATCACTGTCTATGTCAGTGTTTCCCAAGCAGGGAGCCTCCAGCTGTTGCAAAACTATAACTCCCAGCATGCCTGGACAGCCAAAGGCTGTCCGGGCATGCTGGGAGTTGTAGTTTTGCAAAAAATGGGGCCACCCTGCTTGGCAAACACTGGTCTATGTAGAGGACAGGAGCTTCTTCAGGGGTCCTGTACAGTACAGGCAATGTCCAAAACAAGTAATGGAGTTGCCCTCACCTGGTGTCCAAAAGAGCAGCTAACCCTGATACAGGTAAAGTGTACAGAACATGTAATACCAGTCAGTGCATACACTTCAGTAATACAGGGGTTTTACCAGTGAATGCCCATTTTGATTGGTTGGTTCTTCCAGCCATTGACACGTTTTACAGATCTGGACTGTCTGTAGCATTGTATGTTGAGTCTGGTTTCAACTTACGATGGTCCAGAAAAGACCATTGTATGTTGAAACTATTGTATGTTGAGGCCATTGTAAGTTGAGGGATCACTGTAAATTGTAGTCATGGCTCAGAAGTGGTAAACGGCGTTTAGTGTGTGTGTGTGTGTGTGTGTTTATTACATTTTTTTAACACAGTTTTTTTCTCCCTAAATGTACTTACACTTTTTTTTTTTTTGGTTACTTCTTCTACAGATCTGTGTATCCTGTGGACTCCTTCGGATTCGGTGGACTACTTCGATGACCAGCGTTTTTCTTTGCTTGATGTTAATAAAATGGTTAACGAGGGCTTGTGGGGGAGTGTTTTTTGTAATAAATTATTTTTAAAACCTGTTGTGTTTTATTTTTATTTTACTTTACTAGACAGGCTTAGTAGTGGAAGCTGTCTTATAGACTGAGTCCATTACTAAACCGGGCTTAGCGTTAGCCACAAAAACAGCTAGCGCTAACCCCCAATTATTACCCCGGTACCCAACACCACAGGGGTGCCGGGAAGAGCCGGTACCAACAGGCCCGGAGCGTCAAAAATGGCGCTCCTGGGCCTAGGCGGTAACAGGCTGGCGTTATTTAGGTTGGGGAGGGCCAGTAACAATGGTCCTCGCCCACCCTGGTAACGTCAGGCTCTTACTGTTTGGTTGGTATTTGGTTGAGAATAAAAATAGGGGGACCCTATGCGTTTTTTTAATATATTTAATTATTTATTTAAAAAAAAAAAAACGCATAGGGTCCCCCCTATTTTCATTCTCAGCCAAATACCAACCAAACAGTAACAGCCTGACGTTCCCAGGGTGGGCGAGGACCATTGTTACTGGCCCTCCCCAGCCTAAATAACGCCAGCCTGTTACCGCCTAGGCCCAGGAGTGCCATTTTTGACGCTCCAGGCCTGTTGGTACCGGCTCTTCCCGGCACCCCTGTGGCGTTGGGTACCGGGGTAATAATAGGGGGTTAGCGCTAGCTGTTTTTGTGGCTAGCGCTAAGCCCAGGTTAGTAATGGACTCTGTCTATAAGACAGCTTCCACTACTAAGCCTGTCTAGTAAAGTAAGAAAAAAACACAACAGGTTTTAAAAAATTTTTATTACAAAAAACACTCCCCCACAAGCCCTCGTTAACCATTTTATTAAAATCAAACAAAGAAAAACGCTGGTCATCGAAGTAGTCCACCGAATCCGAAGGAGTCCACAGGATAAACGGATCTGAAATGAGAAGAAAACAAAAAAAATGGGTTAGTACATTTATTATCACCTGCTCACACATCTCCCGCCCCGCACGACTACAACTGCCAGCATGCCCTTACAGTAAGGACATGCTGGGAGTTGTAGTTGTGTGGTGCAGGAGATGTGTGAGCAGGTGATAATAAATGTGACAAGCTTGTCCCCTGCCCCCAGCTGCAGGACTACAACTCCCAGCATGCCCTTACAGTAAGGTGGGGCGGAGGCCGGGCACAGTGTTTCCCAACCTGGGACTTGTAGTTTTGCAACATCTGGAGGCACCCTGGTTGGGAAACACTGTTTTAGGCCAGTGTTTCCCAACCAGGGTGCCTCCAGATGTTGCAAAACTACAAGCCCCAGCATGCCTGGACAGTCAAAGGCTGTCTAGGCATGCTGGGAGTTGTAGTTTTGCAACATCTGGAGGCAACCTGGCTGGGAAACACTGGCCTAAAACAGTGTTTCCCAACCAGGGTGCCTCCAGATGTTGCAAAACTACAAGTCCCAGCATGCCTGGACAGTCAAAGGCTGTCTAGGCATGCTGGGAGTTGTAGTTTTGCAACATCTGGAGGCAACCTGGCTGGGAAACACTGGCCTAAAACAGTGTTTCCCAACCAGGGTGCCTCCAGATGTTGCAAAACTACAAGTCCCAGCATGCCTGGACAGTCAAAGGCTGTCTAGGCATGCTGGGAGTTGTAGTTTTGCAACATCTGGAGGCAACCTGGCTGGGAAACACTGGCCTAAAACAGTGTTTCCCAACCAGGGTGCCTCCAGATGTTGCAAAACTACAAGTCCCAGCATGCCTGGACAGTCAAAGGCTGTCTAGGCATGCTGGGAGTTGTAGTTTTGCAACATCTGGAGGCAACCTGGCTGGGAAACACTGGCCTAAAACAGTGTTTCCCAACCAGGGTGCCTCCAGATGTTGCAAAACTACAAGTCCCAGCATGCCTGGACAGTCAAAGGCTGTCTAGGCATGCTGGGAGTTGTAGTTTTGCAACATCTGGAGGCAACCTGGCTGGGAAACACTGGAATAAAACAGTGTTTCCCAACCAAGGTGCCTCCAGATGTTGCAAAACTACAAGTCCCAGCATGCCTGGACAGTCAAAGGCTGTCTAGGCATGCTGGGAGTTGTAGTTTTGCAACATCTGGAGGCAACCTGGCTGGGAAACACTGGCCTAAAACAGTGTTTCCCAACCAGGGTGCCTCCAGATGTTGCAAAACTACAAGCCCCAGCATGCCTGGACAGTCAAAGGCTGTCCAGGCATGCTGGGAGTTGTAGTCTTGCAACAACTGGAGGCACCCTGGTTGGGAAGCCTGCGCAACTTACCGGCTTCCGTAGGATCCAGCGCTGCACGACACTGCCGCGCGACGATCTCCGACAGCGATCGTCGCTGGAGCCTCGGAAGGGTAAGTGAACCTCTTCGCCGGTCCCCTTCAGCTGTTTAGTTTTGCAACAGCTGGAGGACTACAGTTTACAGACCACAAACCAGGGGTCTGCAAACTGTGGCCCTCCAGCTGTTGCAAAACTACAACTCCCAGCATGCCTGGACAGCCAATGGCTGTCCAGGCATGCTGGGAGTTGTAGTCTTGCAACATCTGGAGGCACCCTGGTTGGGAAACACTGTTTTAGGCCAGTGTTTCCCAGCAAGGGTGCCTCCAGCTGTTGCAAAACTACAACTCCCAGCATGCCCGGACAGCCAAAGGGTGTCCAGGCATGCTGGGAGTTGTAGTCTTGCAACATTTGGAGGCACCCTGGTTGGGAAGCTTGCGCAACTTACCGGCTTCCGTAGGATCCAGCGCTGCACGACACTGCCGCGCAACACTGCCGCGCGACAGTGCCGTGTGACGATCTCCGCCAGCGATCGTCGCTGGAGCCTCGGAAGGGTAAGTGAACTTCTTCGCCGGTCCCCTTCAGCTGTTTAGTTTTGCAACAGCTGGAGGACTACAGTTTACAGACCACACACCAGTGGTCTGCAAACTGTGGCCCTCCAGCTGTTGCAAAACTACAACACCCAGCATGCCCTGACAGCCAAAGCCTATGGCTCTCAGGGCAGGAGCCCGGGCTGACATTACAGTGCAGCCGCCCGGGCTCCTCATACGGTCTCCCCGCTACCCCCCTTGTCTCCCGTCCGGGCTCCTCACACGGCCTCCCCGCTACCCCCCCCCCCCCCCTTGTCTCCCGCCCGCGCCGCTCAGCTCCCGCTGCTCCAAGACTACAACTCCCAGCGTGTCCTCACTGTAAGGCCATGCTGGGACTTGTAGTCTTGCAACAGCAGACAGATGGGAGTTGTGTGGCGCTGGCAGGTGAGAGGGGTGGGATGTAAATCACTGTAGTGACTGTAGTGCCCCGGTAGCGCAGTGAGGGTAGCGGGGAGAAAGTATGTCGGAGCCCGGGCGGCAGCAGCTTTTCCTGCTCCATGTTGGAGCTGGAGTAAATTTAGTCAATTTTTACGGCCGTTGCGACAGTTTATTGCGCAACTGCGACTGTCTCAGTTAATAAATTCCTGACCACTGCAAGTCAAAACTGAAAACTTGCGTAAATTAAGCGGGAAAAAAAAATTTGACTTTCTAGCTCTTGCTAGGGAAAGTCGCACAATTTATAGGGTAGGCGCAATTGCGACAATTTTGCGCCAAAAATAGTCAGAAAAAAATGACTAAACCCCTTAGTAAATGCCCCCCTATATTTTTTTTTTCACTTTAGCATTTTGCAGCAATTGAATGAACATAAACTGAAATTCGGCTCCTACCCTAATGTACCATTAGGGTATATTCACATGTGACTTTCCTGCACACGTTTGTGAAAATCATGACAAAAACTGTGACTATACCACACAAACAGCTCATGTGAATACAGCGATACACATAATATGAGCTGTAGTGGAACTCATTTATTTAAAGATGGTTATTTATAGGTACTTTACACACAGTAAATCAAAACAGACCTAAACAGGTACATATACACACAATGAAGCAATATGATTGGTTGCTACAGGCATCTGGTCAACCTTTCGTCTGCACAGGTTTTAATAACTCTCCCCCACAGAGTGAATTTCCCCCCATCACTGGCTCGACAGGGGTTAGGAGGTGAGAGGCCATGTTTTGCTGTCTCCACTTTTGCCCTGTGTGTGAGTGGACAGGAGAAAAGAAGGTCAATAATGAGAGACCCTACTGTTGATGGCTTGTATGGGAGCAGGAGGTGAGCTGAATAGCAAGACTGGCAAACCTGTGTTCCACTTTTGGTGTTCCACTTTTGCATCAACAGAAATGACCAGCAGTCGCCAAGTATAATAGCTAGCAACATGTACAAATCCTCAGGCACTCTCTAATGGCGTATGACCTGCCTAGACAGCAACAACTGCAACTGCAAGCGGTGGTGATCTGTCTAAGTCGAACAGTTACTATCAGGTGCAATGTAAGATAGAAAGACAGCACTCACCAGTACTTGCAGAACTTCTTTCTTTTTATTGTTTAACGTGCATACAGACAGGTGGCGGGGAGCACAGGTATCGATGAAGGGGCTGTCATGTGTCTGGCAGCAGCTTTCGTATCTCTTCCTATTAAGAAAACATGGACAATCAGTCAAGCCAAGCATTTAAATGGGTTATCCAGGATTCCAAAAACAGTGCCACATCTGTCCTCAGGTTGTGTGTAGTATTACAGCTCTGCTCAATTTGCTTCAATAGAACTAAGATGCAATACTGCACACAATTTGAAGACAAATGTGGCGTTGTTTCTCGAAGAAAGCAACTATGTTTTTGGATAACCCCTATCAGAATATGGGAAAATCTGGGATGGGATATTCCAGATTTTGATAACTACTGGATATCCTTGCTTTTAGTCTTGCCACTTTTCCTACATAGCCAATTGCAGCTTTTTCATACTAAAAATCTGTTAACACATCAGACATCCATGAACACTTCTACACTCACAAACGCATGTGCTGGAAACACAGCCTATCTATAACCACAGATTTACTTAAACAGGGGCATCTATACAAACAAACACAAGCAGCGAAAGCAGGTGCGCAACACAAATAATGCACGTAACATACGGCTACCACCACCTGTCATGGTTTTATAGCCTCTTGTGAATAAAGCTTTTGACCCAGCACAGAAGGGGTCAGACATTTTCTCTTGTTACAACTACCATACAAGTCAATGGTCCTTAATCACTCATTCCCTCAGTGCTCTGTGAGCTTGGTGTAGTATTACAGAAAAAATACTGAAAGAACGGGCTAAAGCAGCATATACTCATAAAAGCAATTCTCCACGCACACAACTGGTAAAGCCATAAAGATTGCTGTTTACCACATTTACGTTTCCTAATTTGAAAACATATAACAACATTTTAAATTGTTAATGTTATTGTTTTACATGTTTTGTATCTACACTGGTCAATAAGTTATATTAACTATATAACTATAAAAATAATTGTAAAGGTCCAGGTAGGACCGAAACGTCATACTGTTTAACTATTGGATTGCTAATAAAATCTAAATCTACTTCACCGTGAGAAGTGGTGTGCGAAGTTTTTTCTTTTATATGTACGTAAGGATTGGGATTCCTAACTTCAGCACCCACAACATTTTTGAGAGTGACGTATTTCTGCATTGTATAAAAATAATTGTTACATATAAACAGGCCTTTACGCCAGGCGCACACATGATATATCTGTCATTTACAACTGTATTTCCTTACTGACAGCTACTTAAAGGGGTTTTCCTGGTTAAATGTATTGATGACCTGTTCTGAGCATATAAGATTGGTGGGGTGCTGAAAACTGACACCTCACCAATGAGCTTTTTGCCAGAACCACGGTACAGGCATTCACAAAAGAACAGAGCTTGAAGCAGACAGCTCCATCCCCTGTGTAGTGGCCATGCTAGGTTACTGCAGCTCAGCTTCCATTCACTTAAATGGGCACTGTTAGATACAAAACCTTTTGATATGTTGTAAAGCATGTATAACCAATAGGCTTTGCAATTGCTTTCATTAGAAAATTTTCAGTATTTCATTCTGAAAAAGCCAGTCAAACAACTGCCCCCCCCTGCCTGCTTGGATACATACTAGTCTTGCTGTGTCCATGCGTCATAACCTATGTCATGGACACACTTCCTTGATTGACAGCTGTGAGTGCAGGGCTCACAGCTGGAGGAAAAATCCTCCCACTGTCCGCTTGGGTCCCGCCACTGTCAGTGAGGACAAGCTGGGAGTTGTAGTTATGCTAATACTAGGGGAGATGTGAGCAGACAGCATACTGAGAGGGGAGACGGAGACCTGCACTGTGAGGCCATGCCCCCTCTCTTTGAGAGGAATTCAGTGAGCTAAATTAAAAGTGTAATAAAATTTTTTTTATAAAGGTGCTAGACATAAAAATTTGATGTACATGGTCAGGATTAGGTACTGAGTGATATATAAAAAAAAATTTTTTGTTGGATCTGACGGGTACACTTTAAATGGGTACTATCAAATATAAAAACGTATATGTTGTACATCTTGGCAAAACAAAAGTTTTTCTTTGCACTAATTTAGGAAGATGTAAGTGATACACTTACCATATTGTCTTTGGAGTACAAACAATCTCAATAATCATTGTGTGTGTGAAAGGGTTACAGAGCAGGGCTGCTATGCCCCTCCAAGAGCAGTGATTCAGCAGAGTGAGCGAGGGGGGAGGAGTCATCACATTACAGGCAAGAGATGGACATACCCCCTCCCTTTGGATTGATGAAAAAGACATTGAGCAGCTATAATATGCAATTTTTTTGTGACATACCGGTGATAGAGATGTAAATTACATGTTCATGATCAGGATGAGGTACTGAGTAATATAACAATTTTTTTTGTGAGATCTGACAGGTACACTTTAAAGGAGTATCCAAAGGAAAGGGGATAAGTTATAGTTAGCGGGGGGTCCGACTGCTGGGTCCCCCCGCAATCTCCTGAACGGGGGTGGAAGCGGCCACTCCAACCCCCGCAGGAAGCCGCGGACGACACGTCCCCTCCATGTATCTCTATGGCTGCCGCTCCGTGCAGGGGTCGGCACGCCCCCTTATAGCAGTCTGCCGGGGCCCCGTTCAGGAGATCGTGGGGGGGGGGTGTCCCCCGCAATCTATAACTTATAGGGGATAAGTTATCTTTCACTAAAGAACACCTTTAAATTGTGTATATTATTACAAACTAGGAGCCAGGTATGGTGTGATGTGCAATTAAAGGGGAAGTCCAGCAAATAACTTCTCTTGAAGGGTGCGTTCACACGCTAGTAACTAGCAACGGGTTTCCCGCTGCAGGAAACCCACTGTGAGTTCCGCTACCATTCATTTGAATAGGTCCACGGACAGTCCGCAAATCTGACACTATTGCCGACTGTCTGTGGACCCATTTAAATCAATGGTAGCGTAACTCGGGAAACCCGCTGCTAGTAATAGCATGTGAACGCACCCTAAAGGGGTTATCCATGATTAGAATAACAGCTCATTTCTGGAAAAATAAAAACAGCACCACACCTGTCCTCACTTTGTGTGTGGTATTGCAGCTCAGCTGCATTAAAGTAAATGTAGAAAAGTTGTAATACCACACAGAGCCTGAGGACAGTGTGGTGCTGTTTTGGAAGAACTTACCTCTGTTAATCTATTTCTGGATAACCCCATTAAAAAGCTGGTCAGCGAGAGGGTTAGTTGTAAAAAATAAAATAAAAAAAATAACTATCATTTACCTTTGTTACTTCTGGGTCAGCGGCTGCAGCGTTGTCCTGGTAATTGGCTGAGAAGGTGTGTGATTTAAAAAAAATAATTTTAGTAACCCCCTTCCTGTCTAAAATAATAATTCTACCTTGTCATTGCCGTGCTACTGTCACCTCTATCTGTCTTTCTATTCTGAAGCTAGGTCATGAATAAATTTAGCCCAGATCACATCTTTAAAGTGTTACTGTCGTAAAAAAAATAAAAAAATTAAAACTGTTGACATTTTTTGGAGACAAGTTAAAGGGTTACTCCGGTGAAAACCTTTTTTCTTTTAAATCAACTGGCTCCGGAAAGTTAAACAGATTTTTACATTACTTCTATTAAGAAAATGTTAATCCTTCCTGTACTTATTAGCTGCTGAATACCACAGAGGAAATTCTTTTCTTTTTGGAATGCTCTCTGCTGACGTTATTATAATAATAATAAATCTTTATTTATTTATTGTTGTCCTTAGTGGGACTTGAACCCAAGGCCCTAGCACCCAAGGCAGCAGTGCTAACCACTAAGCCACCATACTTCCCTTAGCATACATCTGCTATGCACGGTTGCTAAAATGGACAGAGATGTCAGCAGAGAGCACTGCGCTCGTGATGTCATCAGTGTTCCAAAAAGAAAGGAATTTCCTCTGTAGTATTCAGCAGCTAATAAGTACAGGAAGGATTAAGATTTTTTTATAGAAGTAATTTACAAATATATTTAACTTTCTGGCACCAGTTGATTTAAAAGAAAAAAGGTTTTCACCGGAGTACCCCTTTAAAAGTTTTGATTGGTGGGGTCTGAGCGCTGAGACCACCACCGATTGCAAGTAACACTTTATAGGTATATTTACACGTACTTAATCCACTGCGGATTTCATGCTGCAGATTTGATGCTGTTGATTTAATCTTTATAAATCCACCTAAAATTCACAGTGGATTACGTACGTATCAAAAGAAAAGCAACAGATAATCAGAGAAATGATCTGTTTAGGATTTTCCAGTCTATGATTTGTGGCTGACTGGGACACCCAAAATAATGTTATGTTTTATTGTATCTTTCTTTGTGCATGATTCTTTATGTATGTACTGCTATTGGCCAAAGGTCCTCTTGCCTACCTGGCAGTCACTTTCCATCTCATGTTTATAGCCAGATCCACTGATTACATGACTATAGGCATTCGATTTTTGGCAAATCCTATAACTATTGTCGGGATCTCGCCATAGGGCGTACACACAAGTGGGGTTTTACCAGGTCTCCCACCTTAAAGGGGTACTCCGGTGGAAAACATTTTTTCTTAAATCAACTGGTGCAAGAAAGTTAAACAGCTTTGTAAATTACTTCTATTAAAAAATCTTAAAGGGGTAGTCCAGTGGTGAAAAACTTATCCCCTATCCTAAGGATAGGGGATAAGTTTGAGATCGCGGGGGGTCCGACCGCTGGGGCCCCCTGCGATCTCTCTGTACGGGGCCCCGGCTCTCCGCCGAGATAGCGGGTGTCGACCCCCGCACGAGGCGGCGGCCGACACGCCCCCTCAATACATCTCAATGGCAGAGCCGGAGATTGCCGAAGGCAGCGCTTCGGCTCTGCCATAGAGTTGTATTGAGGGGGCGTGTCGGCCGCCGCCTCGTGCGGAGGTCGACACGCCCCCTTCCCGCGGGCTGTCGGGGCTCCTTACAGGAGATCGCAGGGGGCCCCAGCGGTCGGACCCCCCGCGATCTGCAACTTATCCCCTATCCTTAGGATAGGGGATAAGTTGCTCACCACTTAATCACCACTGGACTACTCCTTTAATCCTTCCAGTACTTATCAGCTGCTGTATAACAGAGAAAGTTCATTTATTTTTTTTATTTTTTTTCTGTCTGACCAAAGTGCTCTCTACTGACTCCTCTGTCCATGTCAGGAACTGTCCAGAGCAGGAACAATTCCCCATAGCAAACCTCTCCTGCTCTGGACAGTTCTTGACATGGACAGAGGTGTCAGTAGAGAGCATTGTGGCCAGACAGAAAATAAATTAAAAAAAGAAATGAACTTCCTCTGTATTATACAACAGCTGATAAGTACCGGAAGGATTAAGATTTTTTAATTGAAGTAATTAAAAAATCTGTTTAACTGTCTGGCACCAGTTGATTAAAAAAAAAAAAATAAAAAAAAAAAAATATATATATATATATATATATATATATATATATATATATATATATGTTTTCCAACGGAGTACCCCTTTAAAGGTAATCTAACAGCTAGTTCACCCACACAAAACACAATACATAAAATTATAGTGCGGATGAACCGGATTAAAATGAGATATAACTTACTCCGATCCGTGCCGATGTTCAGGAGATACAAGAAGTATTAGGGTCTGTTGCTAATATGTTACTCCCGTCCTTTGCACAATGGAGGCAGGAGCTGGTATACAGAACTTCCCTGCACCCCCTGCTTCCATATGCCTACCCACAGTGCACTCACATGGATGAAGGATCCTCCATGAATACTTATGAGGTGGGCGGACAGAGTGGACGGAGGAATGGAAACTCTGTATACTGGCTCCCGCCTCAATTGCGCAAAGGACAGCATTAGTATATTAACAACGGAGCCTAATACTACTTGTATCTTCTAAACAGTGGCACCGATTGGAGTAACTCATATCTCAATGGAATCCAGTTCATCTGCAGTATAACCATATGTATTGTTTATTGTGGATGACCAGATGTCAGTTTCCCTTTAAAGGAGTACTCCAGCGCAACATAACTTATCTCCTATCCAAAAGATAGGGAATAAGTTATAGATCGCTTGGGGTCCGAGCGCTGGGGCCCCCGGGATCTCCTGAACAGGGCCGCGGCAGTCTGCAGGAAGTGCAGTTTCGTCCCCAGCAGAAAACCGCAGCAGACACTCCCCCTCCATGGGCGTGTCAGCCGCCGTGCCATGCGGGAACGGAACGCCCCCTTTCCAGCATACTGCCGCGGCACCGTCCAGGAGATCTCGGGGGGCCCCAGCGCTTGGACCCCCAGTGATCTATAACGTATTCCCTATCTTTTGGATAGGGGATAAGTTATGTTGCGCTGGAGTACTCCTTTAAAGGGAAACTGACATCTGGTCACCCACAATAAACAATACATATGGTTATACTGCAGATGAACTGGATTCCATTAAGATATGAGTTACTCCAATCGGTGCCACTGTTTAGAAGATACAAGTAGTATTAGGCTCCATTGTTAATATGCTAATGCTGTCCTTTGCGCAATTGAGGCGGGAGCCAGTATACAGAGTTTCCATTCCTCCGTCCGCTCTGCCCGCCCACCTCATAAGTATTCACAGAGGATCCTTCAGATAGGGTGTAAGTTATATTGCACTGTGATAGCCTGAGGGAGTAGGGTATGGGGAGTGTAGCTGTGCAGCGACTAAAGGGTGCTTGTTAACCCTTGCTATTCGTGACGCCAGGGTGAGGGCTCCTCTGTAATGCTTGTCCTACCACCACCCTTCCCAAGAGCGATAGGGAGGTAGATAATAATGAAATGTCCACAACTGGAGAGTTTTCTGAAACAGTTGTAACTTTTACAGAAGATTTTATGCAAGCTTCATAACCGGAACATTTGCTATACATGCAAGCTTTCTTTGGAGATTGACAAAGGTTGGGACTTTAGCAGTTTAGAGCCTTTAGGTTAATATGCACTGTTCCACTGGATTTAGGGGAATTAGTTGCAGTCCAGTAGTCACGCTAGCTTTAGCGGGGGTAGATTCGAACTCACGGTTTAAGTTCCGCTGAGGCTGGTAGGTTTTAAGGCCTAGCGTGTCTTTGCAAGTTGCGCAGATCCGTCCTGCTAGTCCGGCATCCACGAGAGCAGCAACCCAAGAGAGCGATAATTGACAACAGGTCCCTTATATGAGCAGGGGCTGGACTAGAGCTAATTGGTCCAATGCTTGTGTCAATCACCATTACAAAGGTTTATGGGTAACACGTGACCCAAGGACCTCCAACATACCATAGAGGATATTAACATGGTCACATGACCGAAGGTCCTGTGATATCAAACAAGGTAAGTACTATACATATTATATTAAATATACATTATTACTAAATATATAAATGTGTTAACAGTATAGAATTAGAGTAGAGAAGAGGCGACTAGGGGCTGTCCCAACAGGGGGACCCTACCTGAGCGTAGTTACTTTGACTTTGGGGACCACCACACTAGGTACGGTACCGGGACACCACAGCACTACTGATGTCCTTTAAATGGCTTTGCCAAACTCATACAGCATGTCCTCAGGCAGCTGCAACTAGGACAGTCTTTCCAAACAGTGTGCTTCCAGCTGTTGCAAAACTACAACTCCCAGCATGCCCGGACAGCCAAAGGCTGTCTGGGCATGCTGGGAGTTGTAGTTTTTCAACAGCTGGAGACAAATTGTTTGGAAAACACTGAACTAGTGGGATCTCCTGGTAGGTATATTTATACAGTTCCCACTAAGTTCAATGTGAGCCTTATAAATCCATATGCAGTGAGCTCCCCCTAGTGTTCGCTATTAGAGGAAATGCTGTGTAAAGCGGTGGTTCCTCAGTGTTGCATGCTATAGCCCCACTCATGCCACAACCCACACAACCCACAATTTAGAAGTGTGAATGGGAGTGCGGAATCCCATAGAAGTCTATGGGCTTTCATTTGAGGCAGAATTCCGCAAGCGGAAGTTTTGACCGTGTGAATAGACCCTTTTCGTGTTAATAATATGAGTACTAGAGTGTGCTTCAGTGACAATGCAGAAGTGCACGCAAAAAAAAATGTTCTCTGCTAAACTTCCAGCATTTTGACGGAATTGCTGACAGTACTCCATATAGCAGAGCCTGACGGTAATTAAAAGAGGCCTAAAGGGGTATTTCCATCTCACCCAAAAAAGAAATCCCCTTTTCATAACAAGCTGATCAGCGGTCAGACCCTGCCAATGATCATTAAAACAGAGGTGAAATGTCCTCCTCATTAATGGAGTGCACCATACATTAAAGATCATTGCATCCTTAAAGGGGTACTCTGCCCCTAGACATCTTATCCCCTATCCAAGGGTAGGGGATAAGATGTTTGATCGTGGGGGTCCACTGCTGGGGACCCTAGTGATCTCTCCTGCAGCCCCCCGAGTCATCAGCTCTACGGAGCTAAGTTTGCTCCATGGCTGATGGCTCACGATACAGAGGCCGGCGGTTTGTGATGTCATGGCTCCGCCCCTCGTGACATCATGCCCCGCCCCTAGTGCAAGTCTATGTGAGGGGGCATGGCCACCGTCATGCCCCCTCCCATAAACTTGCATTAAGGGGCTGGGGCGTGATGTCACATGGGGCGGAGCCATGACGTCACGAACCGCTGGCCCCTTATGGTACATCTTTGGCTGGAGTTCTCCTTTAACCTGTTAAGGACAAAGGGTGGTCAGGTACACCCTTGCGTCCTGGTACTTAACGGGGTACTCCGCCCTTAGACATGTCAGATGTCAGATCGCCGGGGTCCCGCTGCTGGGGACCCCCGGGATCTCCACTGCGGCACAGCGCTATCATTACTGCATAGAGCTAACTCGCTCTGTGCGTAATGACCAGCGATACAAGGGCCGGATCATCGCGATGTCAAGGCTCCGCCCCTCGTGATGTCACAGCCCGCCCCCTTAATGCAAGTCTATGGGAGGGGGCGTGATGGCCGCCACACCCCCTCCCATAAACTTGTATTGAGGGGGCAGGCTGTGACATCACAAGGGGCGGAGCCGTGACTTAACGATGCTCCGGCCCGTCATTACGCACAGAGTGAGTGTGCTCTATGCAGTAATGATAGCGGGGTGCCGCAGCGGAGATCCCGGAGGTCCCCAGCAGCAAGACCCTGGCGATCTGACATCTTATCCCCTATCCTTTGGATAGGGAATAATATGTCTAGGGGCAGAGTACCCCTTTAAGTCTTTTATCACATAATAAATCAGAAAAAAATTAATAAAAAGCGATCAAAAAATCCCATCAAAGTAAAAATAGTACTGATAAAAACTACAGATCACGGCACAAAAAAATGAGTCCTCATACATCCCTGTATACGGAAAAATAAAAAAAGTTATAGGGGTCAGAAGAGGAAAATTTTATGCATATGACTTTTGTTAAAAAAAAAAGTTTTAAAGTAAAAAATTTTTTTAACTAGGACAATAATAGAAAAACTATATAAATTGGGTATTGTTTTAATCGCATTGACCTACAGAATAAAGGTAATGTATAATTTTTTACCATAAAGTGCACTGTGTAGAAAACCAAACCCCCCAAAGCATAGGGGATAACATGTCTGATTGCTGGGGGTCTGACCGCGGGGACCCACCGCGATCTCCAGCCCGGCAATGCGGCGTTATGATGACGGAAACCTGGGGATGTTCGCCAGTCATCCAGCACTGCACCGAATGAATGGGGTGTCGCGGCAGAGAACGTGGGGTCCCCAGTAACCGGACCCCCGTGATCAGACATGTTGTCTCCTATATTTTGGATAGGACTAACATGTCTAGCAGCGGAGTACCCCTTTAAGGCCAAAATGGGCTATGTCCAACCCTACTAGCCTGAACAGCTGTCAGTTTCCCTTTAGGGACTATTCACACATACAGTATCCTGCACATATTTGAAGCTGTATTCATTTATTCAGCCATTGAAATTTTCTGCATAAAATCAGCAGCATCAACTACAGGATACTGTAGGTATGAATAGACCCTACCAGTGTTTTCCAAACAGCGTCTCCAGCTGTTGCACAACTACAACTCCCAGCATGCCCGGACAGCCAACGGCTGTCCGGGCATGCTGGGAGTTGTAGTTTTGCAACAGCTGGAGGCACACTGTTTGGAAAACACTGCCCTAAAGGGTCACTTTAAACTTGTATCAGAACTTATTTTCTGAATACATCAATAAAACACAGCTAAAAATATATATTCTGCGTAAGAATCTGCCGCACAGAGCACTGCCTCACTCAGGTCTACTCTAAACCCCGCCGTCACCAGCGTTACGTCATCGCCCTCCGCACACCACGTGATCAACAAAAAAAAACTGCAGCGTTGAACTAACCACGTGACGTGCCCCGCTGCGTCTCCGCCCCCCTTCCGTGGTTAGAATGCCCTGTTGCTAGGAGACGGAGGAAACTTCTCAGAAAGCGCCGCCGTGGACAGGTATGAGGGGAGAAGGAACAGAACGGAGTGTCAGGGGGGATTCGGGCCAGACCATTGCATTCTCAGGGGTGTCATGATAAGACAGGCTGATGGCATAAAATAAGACTGTTATTTATGGTGTGTGCAGATGCTGAGCTATCACTGGGAGGCTCTATGTAAGGGATGTGCCTGGTGTTTAATATTGATGGGTGATGGTTTTCATTGGAATTTAACCTTTTTTTTTTTTTACTTTGGTGTCTTCTGTTTATTCCCAGTCTTCTGAATATTCCTATGCATGTCATTGGGATGCAAGACCTGTTATTACTGGGGTTCTCCAATATATGGTATACTAACAGAGTACCAAGCATTATCCGGTCATCCTACCTAAACCTTGTGGGAGACGAAAAGCAACAATAATGCTGTCATCCTCATATCCCGTCCTCATGTCCTGAACTCCTATCCCGTTCTCATGTCCTGAACTCATATCCCGTCCTCATGTCCTGAACTCCTATCTCGTCCTCATGGCCTGAACTCCTATCCCGTCCTCATGTCCTGAACTCATATCCCGTCCTCATGTCCTGAACTCCTATCCCGTCCTCATGTCCTCAACTCCTATCCCGTCCTCATGTCCTCAACTCCTATCCCGTCCTCATGTCCTCAACTCCTATCCCGTCCTCATGTCCTGAACTCTTATCCCGTCCTCATGCCCTGAACTCTTATCCCGTCCTCATGCCCTGAACTCTTATCCCGTCCTCATGCCCTGAACTCCCTATCCCGTCCTCATGTCCTGAACTCATATCCCGTCCTCATGCCCTGAACTCCTATCCCGTCCTCATGTCCTGAACTCTTATCCCGTCCTCATGCCCTGAACTCCCTATCCCGTCCTCATGCCCTGAACTCATATCCCGTCCTCATGCCCTGAACTCATATCCCGTCCTCATGCCCTGAACTCATATCCCGTCCTCATGCCCTGAACTCATATCCCGTCCTCATGCCCTGAACTCCTATCCCGTCCTCATGCCCTGAACTCCTATCCCGTCCTCATGTCCTGAACTCCTATCCCGTCCTCATGTCCTTAACTCCTATCCCGTCCTCATATCCTGAACTCCTATCCCGCCCTCATGTCCTGAACTCCTATCCCGCCCTCATGTCCTGAACTCCTATCCCGTCCTCATGTCCTGAACTCCTATCCCGTCCTCATGTCCTGAACTCCTATCCCGTCCTCATGTCCTGAACTCCTATCCCGTCCTCATGTCCTGAACTTCTATCCCGTCCTCATGTCCTGAACTCATATCCCGTCCTCATGTCCTGAACTCCTATCCCGTCCTCATGTCCTGAACTCCTATCCTGTCCTCATGTCCTGAACTCCTATCCCGTCCTCATGTCCTGAACTCCTATCCCGTCCTCATGTCCTGAACTCCTATCCCGTCCTCATGTCCTGAACTCCTATCCCGTCCTCATGTCCTGAACTCCTATCCCGTCCTCATGTCCTGAACTCCTATCCCGTCCTCATGTCCTGAACTCCTATCCCGTCCTCATGTCCTGAACTCCTATCCCGTCCTCATGTCCTGAACTCATATCCCGTCCTCATGTCCTGAACTCATATCCCGTCCTCATGCCCTGAACTCCCTATCCCGTCCTCATGCCCTGAACTCCTATCCCATCCTCATGTCCTGAACTCATATCCCGTCCTCATGCCCTGAACTCCCTATCCCGTCCTCATGCCCTGAACTCATATCCCATCCTCATGTCCTGAACTCATATCCCATCCTCGTCCTGAACTCATATCCCATCCTCATGTCCTGAACTCATATCCCATCCTCGTCCTGAACTCATATCCTGTCCTCATGTCCTGAACTCCTATCCCGTCCTCATGTCCTGAACTCATATCCCGTCCTCATGCCCTGAACTCCCTATCCCATCCTCATGCCCTGAACTCATATCCCATCCTCATGTCCTGAACTCATATCCCATCCTCGTCCTGAACTCATATCCTGTCCTCTTGTCCTGAACTCATATCCCGTCCTCATGTCCTGAACTCATATCTCGTCCTTATATCCGGTCCTCATATCTGTCCTCTTGTCCGGACCTTATATCCAATCTTCATATCCTGCCCTCTTATCCCAACCTCATATCCTGTCCTCATATCCTGTTCTTATGTCTCATCCTCATATCCCTTCTTCATATCCAGACCTCATATCCTGTCTTTATATCAAGACCTCATATCAAGGCCCAATATCCCGACCTCATAGTCCATCCTCATATGCAGTCCTCACATCCCGTTTTCATACCCTTTCCTCATATCCTGACCTTATTTCCTGACCTCATATCCCATCCTTATATCCAACCCTCACATCCCATCTTCACATCTCGTTCTCATATCCTGACCTCATATCCCATTCTTATATCTTGTCCTCATATGCCGTCCTCGCATTCAATCCCCCACACTGACTATTCTCTGCACCTTAAAGGGGTACTCCTGTGGAAAACGTTCTTTTTAAAAGAAAGTTAAACAGATTTGTAAATTACTTCTATTAAAAAAATCTTAATCCATCCAGTACTTATTAGCTGCTGAATACTACAGAGGAAATGGTTTTCTTTTTGGAACACAGAGCTCTCTGCTGACATCATGACCACAGTGCTCTCTGCTGACATCTCTGTCCATTTTAAGAACTGTCCAGAGTAGAAGAAAATCCCCATAACAAACATATGCTGCTCTGAACAGTTCCTAAAATGGACAGAGATGTCAGCAGAGAGCACTGTGCTTGTGATGTCAGCAGAGAGCTCTGTGTTCCAAAAAGAAAACCATTTCCCCTGTAGTATTCAGCAGCTAATTAGTACTGAAAGGATTAAGATTTTTTAATAGAAGTAATTTACAAATCTGTCTAACTTTCTGGCACCAATTGAGGTAAAAAAAAAAAAAAAAAGTTTCCCACGGGAGTACCCCTTTAACCCCTTAAGGACGCAGGACGTAAATGTACGTCCTGGTGAGGTGGTACTTAACGCACCAGGACGTACATTTACGTCCTAAGCATAACCGCGGGCATCGGAGCGATGCCCGTGTCATGCGCGGCTGATCCCGGCTGCTGATCGCAGCCAGGGACCCGCCGGCAATGGCCGACGCCCGCGATCTCGCGGGCGTCCGCCATTAACCCCTCAGGTGCCGGGATCAATACAGATCCCGGCATTTGCGGCAGTTCGCGATTAAAATGAACGATCGGATCGCCCGCAGCGCTGCTGCGGGGATCCGATCATTCATAACGCCGCACGGAGGTCCCCTCTCCTTCCTCCGTGCGGCTCCCGGCGTCTCCTGCTCTGGTCTGTGATCGAGCAGACCAGAGCAGGAGATGACCGATAATACTGATCTGTTCTATGTCCTATACATAGAACAGATCAGTATTAGCAATCATGGTATTGCTATGAATAGTCCCCTATGGGGACTATTCAAGTGTAAAAAAAAATGTAAAAAAATGTAAAAGTGAAAGTAAAAAAAAAGTGAAAAATCCCCTCCCCCAATAAAAAAGTAAAACGTCCGTTTTTTCCTATTTTACCCCCAAAAAGCGTAAAAAACATTTTTTATAGACATATTTGGTATCGCCGCGTGCGTAAATGTCCGAACTATTAAAATAAAATGTTAATGATCCCGTACGGTGAACGGCGTGAATGAAAAAAAATTTAAAAAGTCCAAAATTCCTACTTTTTTAATACATTTTATTAAAAAAAAAATTATAAAAAATGTATTAAAAGTTTTTTATATACAAATGTGGTATCAAAAAAAAGTACAGATCATGGCGCAAAAAATGAGCCCCCTTACCGCCGCTTATACGGAAAAATAAAAAAGTTATAGGTCATCAAAATAAAGGGATTATAAACGTACTAATTTGGTTAAAAAGTTTGTGATTTTTTTTAAGTGCAACAATAATATAAAAGTATATAATAATGGGTATCATTTTAATCGTATTGACCCTCAGAATAAAGAACACATGTCATTTTTACCAGAAATTGTACGGCGTGAAAACAAAACCTTCCAAAATTAGCAAAATTGCGTTTTTCGTTTTAATTTCCCCCAAAAAATAGTGTTTTTTGGTTGCGCCATACATTTTATGATATAATGAGTGATGTCATTACAAAGGACAACTGGTCGCGCAAAAAACAAGCCCTCATACTAGTCTGTGGATGAAAATATAAAAGAGTTATGATTTTTAGAAGGCGAGGAGGAAAAAATGAAAACGTAAAAATTAAATTGTCTGAGTCCTTAAGGCCAAAATGGGCTGAGTCCTTAAGGGGTTAACTCATACTTTACCATCACGTTGGTCCAGCGGCAGAATGTTTAAAGATAATCTGATAGCTATTACACCCATACTAAACTCAATATACTGGGTTATAGTGTGGATGAATAGCTGTAAAAAGAAGCGTTACTCACTTATTTACATTATGTATCTTCGGAATCATGCCCAATAGTACTGCCATTGCGCGCATTGGAGGTGTGGAGCCGGCTGGCCAAGCTCCCCTACCTCAAAAATATTCTGTCCCACCCCACCCCCTTCAGTGACGTGAGACCTGTGGACCAGACTTTAGCTAGGTAGCAGCATGCTCATACACGCCCCCCCCCCCCCCCTCTCCTCCACAGGTCTTTCGCATGGAAGAGGGTGGGTCTGGGCGAACTATTGACAAGGCAGGGGAACTGGACGGGCTGGCTCCCCGCCTCCACTGTGTGCTTGAAGAGCAGTGGTAGCGGACTTACTAATGGGCATAACTCTGGAGATAACTAATGTAAATATACGTTAGTTATCTCCAGAGTTATGCCTATTAGTAAGTAAAACTTATTTTTACAGCTCTTCACACGCACTATAACCCAGTATGTTGGATTTAGTGCGGGTGAAATAGCTGTCAGAAATCTCTGCAGCCCTAGAGTGACGGGATTAGGAGATGTGAAAAGGAAGAAGCGGATCCATATCGTCAGATGTTAAAATGGTAGGATTTATTCCAACATACCGACACACAGAGGAACAGATTGGCGGAAGTGATGCGTTTCAAGCGCAGGTGCGCTCTTAGTCATACGTATGGTATGACTAAGAGTGCACCAGCACTTGAAATGCATCACTTCCGCCAATCTGTTCCTCTGTGTGTAGGTATATTGGAAGAAATCCTACCATTTTAACATCTAATGAGCTGGATCCGCTTCTTCCTTTTCACATTGACACACTAGTGTTGTCCTGCACTTGGATCTGTGCTCTGGTTGTCTCGTACAGGGTGAGCTGGATGTACTGCATTTCTTGGGATTAGGAGATGTACCAGAAATTCCATAGAAAATGTTACTTCCCATTCACTTCAATGGGTAGCAAAATCTGTTGCAGCAAATCTGCAGCAGAAAATATGAACGTGTGAACGTACCCTTACTATATTTTTATTTGACATATATCTGTAGCTATTTGGAAATTATGCTGGAACATACATACCTAACTAGTTACCAACATACCTGACTATCTACCTGGCTACCTAACTACCTAGACAGCTACCTACATACTTGACTATTTACCTTGCTATCTAACTGCTTACCTTTATACCTGGCTACCTACCTACACAAGTAGCTACCTACATACCTGAACCAGAAGAATGCAGCAGCACACTGCCAGCACAAAGATATAGGTGAAACATGAATATGCAGTTAAAACATGGACATCTATACAGCTATTGTGTAATAGATGCAAATGTGAAACTATGAAATAGTGAGGCACTTAGCTCGCAAATTTGTCTCCGCCGGCGGTCAAATAGCTTAGACTGTCCCACCGCGATAAGGTGGCCTCATTGGGACGGACCCTACACTGTGAATATGCCTCTGTGTGAACAGTTCAGTAACATGGCAGGGTCTGGAACATCCAAGACACCTTATATACACACCTGATAGAGGTGGGTGGGGTGCAAGGCCAACATGGAGGTAGCCACTCCCCCGTATGTGCAATACAGACAAAGAATAAGTCAGCCAGCACTTTAGTTGATACCAAACTATCCTTGTGCTGGCAGTGTGCTGCTGCATTCTTCTGTTGCTGTATATCTAGCCTAGTAGCGTGCACCTGCAGGCCAGGTCCATATAATAGTTTGGTATCAACTAAAGTGCAGGCTGACTTATTCTTTGTCTGTACCTACATACCTGACTATCTACCTTGCTACCTAACTACTTACCCTTTTTCCTGGCTACCTATCTGCCATACTTACCACCTAGCTAGCTACCTACATACCTGACTATCTACCTGGCTACCTGACTAACTAGCTACATTTATATCTGGCTACCTAACTACCTACAAAGCTGACTATCTTCCTGGCTGCAGGATTACATGTAAATATATTTAATACAATAATTTTGCCAAGAATTGGCTTCTCTCCATCAGGACTATCTATAGACAGGAGTCTTCCTTCTTTCTTTCTATGCAAACTAAAGCAGTTCCCAGAGATGTTTTTGTTGATTATGCCCAATCTCAAGATAGGTCCTAAACATCAGATTAGTGCAGTCTGACACCAGACACCCCACGGATCAGCTTTTTGCCAGGGCCGCAACACCTGCATAAACAGAGATCAGAGACAAAAGCAAACAACCCTGTATACAGTGTATGGTGCTGTCTGCTTCTGTCTCTGTCCCCTATATATGCAGGTGCTGCAACTTTGACAAACAAGTGATCGGTGGGTTTCACTCCACCAGTCAGATCACTCATCAATAAATAACTCCTGGAAAACCCCTTTCAGGGTAGGGTCATACGTGCCGTATTTTGCCGCACATTTTCTGAAGTCAATGGGTAGCAAAATCAGCTGCAGAAAATATGCAGCAAAATATGGCACGTGTGACCCTACCCTTAAAGAATTTTTCATTGAGACCCCCAGTTACCCCAAGAACAGGAATTTTGGACCTGCCACTGGTAGCGATGGCAGTCTATTAATATTATCTGTCACTTACGTAAGTGAAGAGCGACCTTGCATGGACAGCCTCCATTGGTGTATGGGAATAAAACTGTCCCTTATTACTCTTTTATTTCATGTTGACACTAAGTCATGGGCTTTTACTTTTATTTATTTATTTATAAAAAATTTTTGCAGAAAACGCCACCATGCCGAAAAAAGGTGGAAAAAAGTCTGGCAAGTTAAGCCGTATGACTGAAGAGGAGCGATTACTCTACATGCAACAGAAGATGATGGCAGAAGAAGAACAGAATAAAAAGAAAGAAGATATGTTGATGCAGTTCCTGAAGGTATTTGTTCATATGTGTTATTCACAGTCCCTAATAATTGTGGCAGCTATTTGCTAAGATGGAGTCCGAAAATGTTAATTCCTTGTTAAGCTAAAATGAGCGTAGATCAGTCTCTTTGGACTCCCATCATGTTTGAAGAGTTTTCTCATAATCGATACCCCCTGCTCTACTGTCTGCTGCTTGCAGAAGTTGTCACGCCGTTCTGTATTGGGCAGCTTCTCTACATGCTTCTACAGCAGTGTTTCCCAACCAGGGTGCCTCCAGCTGTTGCAAAACTACAATTCCCAGCATGCCCGGACAGCCTTCGGCTGTCCGGGCATGCTGGGAGTTGTAGTTTCGCAACAGCTGGAGGCACCCTGGTTGGGAAACACTGTTCTACAGACTTCATATCCCAGCTGTATTTAGTGTGAGGGCCTCTCTCGCCCTCACAAATCTGCACCATAAGCAGGATACATATGTACTGTAGTGTTTAGCCGGCACTGATGGGCATATAATGAGCAGGAAACAAGCAAAGCCCCCAATGCCACGTGAACTGTGACGTGTTGTCACAGAAGGGAGGGGGTAGGAATGTGGACAGAATGGTGTAAAACAATATGTGAACTTGTCACAGGAAAACTACAGAACTTTCAAGCACTGGCAATTGCATTGAAAGCTACATAAGGTTCTGAAGGAAAGTAAAAAAGCATATTAGTCATATTTTTTATTCCAAAGGGACCCTGTCACCACCAAAACTCCCCAAAGCTACAGTAAATAGTTCAGAAGGCGGTGATTTAATTTAATATTTTTTTTTTTATCTTGCTACTCACTTGTGTCCCCCCCCAATGTAAGCCTGTAAATGTAGGAGTCTAAGTAGTCCCCTCCATTACATTACTGAGATTAAAGGGGGTATCCACCATAAGGTGATTTTAGTACGTACCTGGCAGACAGTGATGGACATGCTTAGGAAGGATCTGCGCTTGTCTTAGAGCTAAATGGCTATGTCATGAGATTACCATAACACGGTGGCTAGCTTTTTGTGAACTGATATTTCCTGTTTGACTTTTCTTTTTTGACTACAAATCCCACAATTCCATTTTCCTTCCTCCCACACATCAGCTTCCCCACCCATTGAAACATAAATGAGCTGCATCCATTCAAAAGACCTGTGGTTTTCAATCAGGGTGCCTACAGCTGTTGCATTAGTTGCAGATTGATCTCTCTCCCACCAAGCGATCGCTCCACCCATTGAAGCAGACAGGCTCCCTGTCATCAGCTGACTAGTGATGTCAGGTCTCGGCCACATTGCAACCTAGGAAAAATCTGAGACAACAGTCATTTTGTATAATGTTAAAAATATATAGTGGAGGGAAAATCACATAAGAAGTGTGAGAAAACCGTCACAAACAGGTACAGACACTATATTATGAACTACACTAACTTTACAGCCCCTGTAGCATAGTCAAATAAAAAAAATTCCTGTAATACCCCTTTAAGAAGTCCTCCTTATGAAACAGCAAGTCCTATTTGCAGGCTTGCAGTGGGTGAATGCAGGTAAGTAGAACGTTCACAATTACAAGAGCAAATGTAAGGTGTGCAGTGATGCATACAGTGTACATACAAGAATATACAATATGTACAGGAGCAGGGACTCCTGTCTATTGCCAAACTCCCTGTTCCTGCACAGTAGTAGTTGACAATGCATACACTGTATTGTAGTGTTCCATGGAAACAGAGTAGCATGCTGTCAATCATGTTGGCATCTGCTACATCTGTGTAGCCCGTTTGAGTGCTCTAATGCAGGATAAAGCCAGTCGGTAAAAAAGCGGAAAGCTAAAATAAGGCTACGATCACACTGCCGGCTGCCTCTGGCAGTGTGAAGCCCGTTATTTTAGGATCGAGAAAAGCCGGAGAAAAAATAGTGCTTGCACTGTTGTTTTTTCCTGGCCTAACACTGACACAAGGAACAGGGCTCATCTTATTTTTATTTTCAGCGAAAGTATTATTACTGCAGGGCGACTGCACTGAACAAAATCTGTCCTCTGTAATCTGTTGCAAGCCGTCCATTGGACTACTGCACTGCTCAGGTTCGGGGACAATACTTGCCTTGTCCCGGGTGTTGAAAACTCACACTGCACCACTGCACTCAGCCTCCTCTGGCCAGCATCCAGTTGCTGAAGTTAATTGAGAAGCGGAAAACAGACAAGACGGACGATGTAGTGGAGTTTGTTTAGCGTTTAATGGATGTTTAGAGCAGTGCTTTTTCTGTAACTCTGGTACAGTGGTCCCTCAAGTTACAATATTAATTGGTTCCAGGACGACCATTGTATGTTGAAACCATTGTATGTTGAGACCATAACTCTATGGAAACCTGGTAATTGGTTCTGAAGCCACCAAAATGTCATCCAAAAATAGGAAAAAGTGAGGATTAAAGAAAAATAAGTAGATAACTAATATAGATAAAGCAACATCGTACATATAAAAGTAAGAAAGATCTGCTGGGAGCTGTAAATCAATGTCTATGTCAGTGTTTCCCAACCAGGGTACCTCCAGCTGTTTCAAAACTACAACTCCCAGCATGCCCGGACAGCCGTTGGCTGTCCAGCCATGCTGGGAGTTGTAGTTTTGCAACAGCTGGAGGCACCCTGGTTGGGAAACAATGGTTTATGTAGAGGACAGGAGCTTCTTCAGGGTCCTATACAGTACACACAGTGTCCCAAATGGAGCCGCCCTCACTTGGTGTCCTAAGGAGCAACTAACCCTGGCACAGGTAAGGAGTAGTACAGAACTTGTAGTTCCTCCCTGTACTGTAGGGGGCGCTACCATTCAGTGCTTGTACTTCAGTAATAGAGGTGATATACCAGTGAATGCCCATTCTGATTGGTCAGTTCCTCCAGTTGTGACAGGTATCACAGATCTGGACTGTCCGTACATTGTATGGCGAGTCTGGTTTCAAGTTACGATGATCCAGAAAAAAACATTGTATGTTTAAACTATTGTATGTTGAGGCCATTGTAAGTTGAGGGATCGCTGTACAGTTAGAAGAAAGGCACTTATGCCCATGGGGTGTGCCTGGTGTATCAGTTTAGATGGGCTGCTCTGTTATAAGAATAGATTTGCAGTAATGCAAGTAAATTAAAGTTAAGAAAAACTTTGGCTACTGAGGGGATTGAGTTTTTTCAATGATTGAAACTATTATATGCACTGGATGATGTCATTCTCCTCACTGTAAGGTTTTAGTTCAGATGATTGATGTGTGATGTTGAGCTCCACAATATGAATCCATCATCCCTGCCATCTCTTATTGCTGTAGAAATCATTTGGCTCCATGCTGCCTGTGGACTATTGCGGCTCTGTGAGAGTCTACAATGAGAACTAGAAATAGCTGAATGATCATCTGATCAATGTCATCAATTGATATTTGCCTTTTTGCTCCATATTGTTCGGCCTTAATAGCGGATATAAAAGAGGAAGTCTTAAATGACTTACTGTAAATCAGGAGACCATTATGAATGTTGCTGAATGCTCTAATGTTGTCTTTGTGTTTCATTATTTGGTATTTTGTTACAATGGTTCCCCTTGTATAGGACAAACTTGCTAAAGAAGAGCAAAGCAGCAAAATGAATCTGAACAAGCTAAACGTACAGTGGCGTTCTGTACTACGAGAGGTGAAAGCCAAAGAGCTGCGCAAAGATATAGAGATTCTCCATCAAACATTTGAAAGAGTTGTGGACTGCAAAGATAATGTCATCAAGGTGAGAATCCGCTAACATTAGTCATTATTCCACAAAAATAGTCACCTCCGCTGTGTGTGCACTGTGAGGCCCTCACACAAACAGTTTGTACTTCACATAACACACTACACAATACTTTTAAAAGCAGTTCTTTATGAAAAATGGACGCGTTACATTTCTTAACAACACACAACATATGTGTCTTAGGCTAAGTTTCCACTTGGTTTTTTTCTGGCACTTTTTGGAATACTGCCGCTGCAGTTTATGAGCCAAAGCCAGAAATGTATTCAAAAGGAATAGGACATATAAAGGAAGCACTTACACTTCTCCTCCCTTATGTATCCACTTCTAACTTTGGCTCAAAAACTGCAGTGGCCGTATTCCAAAAACTGCCAGAAAAAAACCCAAGTGGAAACTTAGCCTTATAGAGTACGGTGCTGTTGATATGTATGAGTTTGCATTACAAGCAATCATTCGCAAGAGTTTGCAGATCAGGCATTGTTACCCTCCAGTCTAATTTCATGTTACCAAGCAGCAGTCCAAACATATTTGAGCTGCTGATCTATAAACAGCACAGTATAGGAATTATTTATTAGCTTGTCTGAAATTACAATGGGAAACAGAATTTACAACAGTTTTAGTTTTTGTAGGGCACATAGAAACACAGAAGGATGGTCCATCCAGTCCGCCCATATCTTATTTCTTTTTTTACTTTTATCTTGGGATAAATATATATTTAGTGTGGATTTTCCAACCACATCTACTGGAAGTTTGTGGGAACATGTGTATACAGTTAAGAACCATTTGGCTTATCTAGTCTGCCCAAAATTCTGAATCCTATGAATAGTCCCTGGCCCTATCTTATATGAAGGATAGCCTTATGCTTATCCCATTCATGCTTAAACTCCTTCACTGTATTTGCAGCGACCACTTCTGCAGGAAGGATATTTCATGCATCCACTACTCTCTCAGTAAAGTCATACTTATAACTGCATACACCCTTTCTCAAAGTTTTGGTTTGGCACTTTGCTGTTCCAGCATGACTGTGTCCCAGTGCACAAAGCAAGGTCCATAAAGACACGAGTGTGTGAGTTTGTGGAAAAACTTGATTGGTCAGAATAGAGCCCTGACCTCATTAAAGGAGTACTCCGCCCCTAGACATCTTATCTCCTATCCAAAGGATAGGGGATAAGATGTCTGATCGTGGGGGTCCCGCAGCTGGGACCCCCGCGATCTTTCCTGCAGCACCTGTCACGCCCCCTCCCATAGGCTTGCATTGAGCGGGCGGGGCATGACATCACAAGAGGCGGAGCCGTGATGTCACGATACCCCGACCCCTGTATCGCCCGTCATCAGCCACAGAGCGAACTTTGGTCCGTTCAGCTCATGAATGGGGGTGCTGCAGGAGAGATCGCAGGGGTCCCCAGCGGTGTCTGATCGCAGGGGTCCCCCGCGATAAGACATCTTATCTCCTATCCTTTGGATTGGGGATGAGATGTCTTTAAATGCCCCTTCAAATAAAGTTTTGTGAGCCAGACCCTCTTGTCCAGCATCAGTGTCTGACCTCACAAATGCTCTTCTGGATGAATGGGCAAAAATTCCCACAGACACCTCCAAAATCTTGTTAAAAGTCTTTGCAGAATAGTGGAGGCTGTTATAACTGCAAAGGGAACACAACTCCATATTAGTGCCTATGCATTTAGAATGTGATGTCCTAAAAACTCCTGTAGGTGTAATGTGCAGGTGTCCTTATACTTTTATCCATATAGTGTAATAATGTATATAAATACTGGATTCAAATAAAATATTATCTCTCCTTCCAGTCTCTAATAAAAGACGTAGATGAGGCAGAAGAGCAGTACACACATGCCCTGCGCAGTCACCTCCAGAACATTGACCAGTTATTGGAGCTGCAGAGAGAGCGCCTTGACCTGCTGCAGGAGGAGTACCAGCAGGAGTTGGATGCTGTACAGAAGGAATTTGATACGGAGAGGTTGGTATATTGCCTGCAGTATATTAATAAAATAAGAGGATACTATAAATGACATGATCCATGGCAAACGGGAAAACATTGTTCCCATAGTAGATTATTAAATCGGTATGTGCCGCTGTATTGGAATTGCGTTGACATTTTTAAGAATATATTTCTTCTAGCCTGCATAAATAGACATTGCTATTGCATCTTCTGAGACATAAAGTGAGCTGCTACACTTTAGTTTAGGTTCAGTCTATGTCATAAATGTATCTGCCCAACTCCCACGACAATGCCGGCTTCTCAGAGACGCCATCTAGAGCAGTGTTTCCCAACTAGTGTGCCTCCAGCTGTTGCAAAACTACAACTCCCAGCATCCCCGGACAGCCTTCGGCTGTCCGGGGATGCTAGGAGTTGTAGTTTTGCAACAGCTGGAGGCACACTAGTTGGGAAACACTGATCTAGAGTGTCATTCTGTTGCCTCGATGACCATCCTTTATGATGGCAGTGCTTCAGTGGGCAGAGATGCCACGCCAATCAGACTTGGTGTTGGCATCCCATGCTCTCTCAAGGCAAAATAAACAAATGGGCGGCTGCTGGCCGCAGCATCTTTCCCAGGACTCGGGTTCTTGAGCTATTGCTGTACTGTATGATCATCCGGACTCTGACTTTCTGCCTTCTGGATCCTGATTTGAACCTTGAGGCGACCTCCTGTTTTGACCTAGTTTCATGTATTGTTTGGATTTTGTCTTGGTTCTGATGCATGCCTGCTGATTCTGACCCCTGGCTTGTTTCTGTTTTTCCTCTGACATAGATGCGCTTGTTTGGCTCTGACATGGTCTGCTTTTGTTGAGCCCCTTAGTCAGTTTAGGGACCTTTTGTTGGGCCCCTTGCAATTGCCCAGTTGAGGGCCTACCGTTACAGAAGATCATTCAAGTAGGTACGCACTTGCCCTGTTTCTCCAGTGGAATTGTATTTCCTCCTATAAAGAAGTGTGTTTTGGAACAGAAGTTTGTTGTGTAAATGGTAAGCCCTCGCTTGCAGGGTCCTCTTTCCCTCTTCATCAGCCTGTCATTCACTTCACTCATGTCTATTGTACTTGATTTTATGTTATGATAATAATTAATAATAATAATAATAATAATAATATATGTTTGCATGTCCCTTGATGGCTTTCCTTCCAATGCTTAAGTGGTTCAGTTCACACTAGCATCATATATTCACCGCTGCAATCTCTTTTTCGATGGATCCATCATGGCATTAGTGTTTTTGATAGCAAGAATAACAGTGTTCAATGCACAGAAAACAGCTGAATAGTTCACTTTTACAGGAGTCGAGCTTTAGTAAATAGGCAAGCCTGTTACGCAGTGAATGGTGCAAACTGCTCCGAGTCCCATCCATAGAGCAATTCTGAAAAGAAAAGGAAAAAAGGGGCGCGCTCCTAGTGTGATACCGTTGGTGTATAGCGGGCACGTGCGAGTTAATGCACCTTACCGTAGTGGGTTGTGCTGCGGGCACAACACCTTTGTCTGCCTTCAGAATCGCATGAAGCCGTTGGTATCCCGAGTCTGAGATCCTAGCGTACGGCGGTGTTAGGTAGGTGGCTTCCTCTGCATCCTTAACCGTGACTGTCAGGTCCGGATTAAACGTGTAGAAAAACCACACCGGAGGAGGCGCCGTATCTCATCCCATTTTTTTCTCCCAATTTCTATAGAGCAATTCTGGACACAGCAGCCCTGCAGAACAGCTTATCGCTGGGGGCTCCGGGGTTTTCGGCACATCACCGATCGGTTACTGATGGTCTACCTGAAGCAGTGTTTCCCAATCAGGGTGCCTGCAGATGTGCCAAAACTACAACTCCCAGCTAAAGGCTGTCTGCGCATGCTGGGAGTTGTAGTTTTGCAACACCTGGAGGAACCCTGGTTGGGAAACACTGACCTGAAGGATAGGCCATCAGTTAATCTTGGATGGAAAAGCTGCTAAACCCCCGACAGGACTTCCTTATCATATTTCTACACCCCTAGCATTTTTAGTGTTCAAAATTTAAAAGACTTTTCTGTAGATAAATTGCTCCAACCCAAAAGGCCTAGAACATGTATCCATGCACTGTACACTTGCATATAGCTTGCATGTTTTATTTACTGCAGAGGCAATATAGTTAACCATTGTACTGTTTTACCACATTTCTATTCATTTATTGAAATATGATGATATAGCTCCTAGAATTAAGCAAGTATACACTAAGATGTGCTGTGGATTGTTCCGCAGTATTGATTCTTTTCTTTCGGGAAGGAGGCTCTTTAAATATTGCATTGCCTATGCATTTCCTGCTATATGACTACTAACATAATCTTTAATCTTCTAGTGAGAACTGTTTCCTAAAGCATTTACATACGTTGGCATTGTATATTGATTTTTAAGTGCAAAAGAACTTTCCTGAATTTATTTGATCGTGTGCTCATTTTATGCGATAAGCCAGCACCAAAGTTTGTGTATGTGCTGACATCTAGCGGGGAGGCAGTATTGTATTTTAGCGGTATCAATTATCTGAAGCTGTAAAATTTTTTTTTTTTAAATGCCACTTGTCTAATCTTGTGTAGGTCTCCCTCATACCATCTAAACAGATTTAAAGGGGTTATCCAGCATAAGGTGATTTTAGTACATACCTGGCAGACAGTAATGGACATGCTTAGGAAGGATCTGCGCTTGTCTTGGGGCTAAATGGCTATGTCATGAGATTACCGGAACACTATGGCTATCTTTTTGTGAATTGGCATTTCCTGTTTTCAGTTTTCTTGTTTGCCTACAAATCCCATGATACCATTTTCCTCCTTCCCACACATCAGCCACCTTACCCATTGAAACATAAATGATCTGCAGACCTGAGGTTTTCAATAAGGGTGCCTACAGCTGTTGCATTACTTGCAGATTGCTCTCTCCACCCATTGAAGCAGACAGGCTCCCTGTCATCAGCTGACTAGTGATGTCAGGTCTCGGCCGCATTGCAAGCTGGGAAAAATCTGAGACAACAGTCATTTTGTATGCTGTCAAAAAATAAATATTGGGGTGAAAATCACATAAGAATTGTGAGAACACTGTCACACACAGGTAAAGATACAATATTATGAACTACACTAACTTTACAGCCCCTGTAGCATAGTCAAATAAAAAAAATCCTGGAATACCCCTTTAATTCTTTGGGGCAGGTATTCCAGAAGACCTATGAAGGTGCTCTGTGGTATCTGTCACCAAGATTCCTTAAAGGGTACCTTTCATCAAAAAAAACTTTTGATATATTATAGATTAATGTATGCAGAATAACTTTCCAATAGCATGTTATTAAAAAATATGCTTCTTTCTATTTCATTTTCCACTCTGAAAAAATGTCCACCTGGGGTCTCCCTACCAGTCCTTTTATTATAGATTTCTGACTCATGCTGGAGTCCTAAATCTCAGACTGCAGCCGGAACACAGACAAACTCCCCACTGCTCCCTTCCATGTTTCTGACACTGCCACTGCCGGCCCGAAGATCACATGGGGGCTCCAGCGGTGGGACCCCCGCGATCTAACATCTTATCCCCTTTCCTTTGGATAGGGGATAAGATGTTTACAGCGGAGTACTCCTTAAGCACTTGACTTGCTTTCACCACTGCTTTCTCTGATGTGCTATGGACCAGATCATATATTTCATGATAAAAATAAATGCATGTATTCTTAAGAAAAAGGTGCTGCTCCATGTGACGGTATTATTAATGGTGCAAGACCATATGTAGACCATATTAGTACGTTTTTACATCCACCATAACAGTAGCTTTTTAGATTTGCCCTGAAAAAAAACAATTATGTTTCCATAGCTCAAAGGGATAATGTGCTCAGTGTGCTTGTCACTTCTTTACTACGTATTATTGTCTTCCACAGAAATCTGATCATTGAGCAGTCCGAGAAGGAAATCTCATATCTACAGAATGTGATGCTGGCCATGGATCAGAATACGCTTGAAAGTGAGAATGAAGCCAAACAAGAATTTCAGAGTATGAGGGATGATATCAAGAACAAGGTAACTGCTGGGATTCAGAGTATTATGTGGAATATAGCAGCTATTGACAGGTTGTAATTATCAGCTGAAGGAGATAGAGGTCTGAAGATTACACGTGGACTTTGCTTCATTTATTAATTTTTTGAAATCACAGTAATGTTTACCAAAACATGTAGCAAGGACGGCATGCCGTCAAGCTAAAATTGCAGTCTATTCTGAATGATACACTGCAAGAGGAGATGAGCAGATTTATTATAGTTTTGTGGACAAAGTTCCAGGATAAGTTGGGATTGATGTAAATCTGCTCATTGCATAGAATGTGTCAGCAGATAAGAACTTTTTTCCGCCTATCTAGTCTGCCCAATATTCTGAATACTATGAATATTCCCTGGCCCTATCTTATGCCTTTCCCATTCATGCTTACACTCCTTTGCTGTATTTGCAGCCACTACTTCTGCAGGAAGGATATTTCATGCATCCACTACTCTGATATGACTGCAGAAACCTTTGCTCCTCTAATATAAAAAGATGTCCTCTTGTAGTAGTTTTTCTTCTTTTAAATATTCTTTCCTCCTTTACCATTTCCACCTCTCACCAGTCCGGTATAATTTATCGGCTATCTCTCTCCCCCCCCCCCTGGCCAAGCAGAAGCCGCTGCAGATCAATGATTTAAAGCGGGCGCTTTAAATCAATGAACTGCAGTGGCTTTTGCAGGGCCTGAGACCGCCGCCGCCACCCGCTTCTCTCCCTTCCTGAGTCCAACCACCACCGCCGCTGCACCCCCCCCTGCCGGTCACTGTGCGCACTGACAGTGACGTCGCGTTGAGGACGTCACTCGTCATTGCGCACAGCAATAGTGCAGGACGCCGCAGGAGCCAGAAGTATCGTGGACCCCGGGAACAGGTCATTATATATTTTATATTATAAAACCGGGGATGGGGGAGGCAATGGGGTAGCGGCGGCGGCGGTCTCTGGTCGGGGGGGCGGGGCATTATCGGCATATCGGCAAGATAATTGCTGATACTGATAACGTCCAAAATCGTTAATATCGGCTGATAATATCGGCCAAACCGATAATCGGTCTATCCCTACTATACACCCATGAGCACTTCCCCCTCTACTGCTAATACCTATCCCTATACACCCAAGCTTTCTGCTAGCATTTCCTTCTGCTCTATTACATTGCCTATCTTTAAAGGGGTTATCCCACAAACATTGTAATTTTTCCTATATGCCCTGGCTGCCAGAATAAAAATATTAACTTACCTTCCGCCGCTCTTCCAGTGCTGCTGGAATTGCTTTCCTGTCATGTGACCCGTCCTTATTCATAGTTTTAGTGCCCGACACGTCACACTGTGGTTCAGCTTATCGCTGGCTGCAGTGATGTCCTGCCTCAGCCGGTGATAGACTGAGTGGCATTGTGATGTAACAGGCCACAGGGTCGGCCTTCTTCCTGTTGCCGTTACATCACACTGCAGCAAAAATACCATTAGTGTATGAACAGTATAAATGCCTGAGCATATGAACAGTATAAATGCCTGAGCATATGAACAGTATAAATGCCTGAGCGTATGAACCGTATACATGTCATGAACATATGAACTGGTAACAATGTCAAAGTGTATAAACAGTATAAATGCCATAAGCGTATGAACAGTATAAATGCCATAAGTGTAAGAACAGTATAAATACCATGAGCATATAAACAGTATAAATGCCATGAGCGTATGAATCGTATAAATGCCATGAAACGTATGAAATGGTATAAATGCCAAAGCGTATAAACAGTATAAATGCCATGAGCGTATAAACTGTATAAATTACATGAGCGTATAAACTGTAAAAATGTCATGAGCGTTTAAACAGTATGAATGCCATTAAGGTGTAAATAGCATAAATGCCATGAGCGTATGAACAATATAAATTCTATGAGCGTATAACAGTGTAAATATCATAAGCGTATGAACAGTGTAAATGCCATAAGCGTATTAAGAGTAAAATGCCATGAGCGTGTGAACAATATAAATGCCATGAGCGTATGAACAGTATAAATGCCATGAGCGTATGAACAGTATAAATGCCTTGAGCGTATGAACAATATAAATGCCATTAGCGTATGAACAATATAAATGCCATTAGCATATGAACAATATAAATGCCATGAGCTTATGAACAGTATAAATGCCATGAGCGTATAAACAGTATAAATGCCATGAGCGTATGAACAGTATAAATGCCACGAGCGTATGAACAGTATAAATGCCACGAGCGTATGAACAGTATAAATGCCACGAGCGTATGAACAATATAACTATGAGCGTATGAATAGTATAAATTGCCATGAGCGTATGAACCGTATACATGCCATGAGCGTATCAACAGTATATATGCCACGAGCGTATGAAACAAACAACAAAAAACGTGGTCTCAAATGGCTGGAGGTGCTCAACCCCAAATGCGGTTGTGCATTTATACTGGGGGAGCAGATCCTGCCCTTGTAGTCCGTTGCTAGGGGCGATCCCCAGCATAAAAATGCATACAATGGAGGATGCCTGCAGCGGACTACAAGTGCCACAATAGAATCCTACACCAGATAAACGGTGTGGATGTGTAACAATTAGAATACAATACAGGAATATGGGTGCACTACTGTGGTAGATGTAAACAATACATTGGCTATCCCTCAACACTGATGTTAAAATTGAGACATTCGCCAGTGTATCCTTATATGAAGGACACACCAGAGCCCGCACACCAACGCCAAGGTTTCTCAAATTGGTGCGAGACCTAACGCTAATCCTACCTGTGCTTGATAAGCAAAACAGGGGCCAGTGGGCAATTACGGCAGCATTCGGTTGACTCACAACTTCCTTCCAGATACCCTCCAGCGTGACTGAGCACACATGCAATGGGAGGAGGGAGGCAAGCTGCAAGCCCCACCTGAGTTGGCTAATATGGGTGCCTGGCCTCACAGGTGCTACCTTAATGCTGCCTTGTAGATATTCAAGGCGCATTAATGTTGGAGTTTACACACCTCCAAATATAAAATTTAAACAAACAACAAAAAAATTTGCCCACTGGCCCCTGTTTTGCTTATCAAGCACAGGTAGGATTAGCGTTAGGTCTCGCACCAATTTGAGAAACCTTGGCGTTGGTGTGCGGGCTCTGGTGTGTCCTTCATATAAGGATACACTGGCGAATGTCTCAATTTTAACATCAGTGTTGAGGGATAGCCAATGTATTGTTTACATCTACCACAGTAGTGCACCCATATTCCTGTATTGTATTCTGAGCGTATGAAACAGTATAAATGCTAAGAGCATAAGAACAATGGAAATGCCATGAGCGTGTGAACAAATAGCAATGCCATGATCGTATAAGCAGTATTAATGCCATGAGCAGTATGACTGCCACGAGCATATGAACTGTATAAAAGCCATGAGCATATGAGCAATATAAATTCTATAAATGTATAACTGTATGCACAGGTTAATATCAGATGTAAATGTGAGAATGTGCGAAAGATATGCTACAAAATTGTCTCATTGGCAGACAAGCCAAGGTGTGCCAACAAATGACATTAGCCTGTATAATAACGTGCCCCTCATAAGTAAATGAGTGACCAGTATATACACAATGCGTGAATCTATATCCTGTATTGTAAGAGCAACGAAGACACAGGGGATTAGACAACATCCTTAATTTTTTTTTTTTTTTAGCATGCCATAGTTAAATATACATGAGAATCGTAGCCACTGTATGCATGGTATAAGACTTGCCGTGACCGAACGCATGATACATGTGTTATGAAGTCTGTATACCCAGTATAAAAAAAACGTATGCAAGGTATATGTGTTGTAATGTCCGCATAATGTAGAGATGTATGCATGGAATAGTGATGTATGTTGTATGGTAGCGTGTCTAAGCTATGTGTACTAGTGAATGTGCCTGGTATATGTATGCATGTACGCTATATGTATGCAAAGTACGAATTATATAACATACCCAAGGTATGGCAACATATCGCAGCCATGTGACTACTTTATGGATGGAGTGATGGGAAAGTACTGTTGTCATGAGGATGCCCTTTGGCATGCCAGCAGCACAATGAAATTGAATATATATCATAGTGAAGAGCTTGTAAAGTATGCATGCATAACATGTTGTTAGGCAGTGTTACTATGAAGTGCCCTATGTGTTTATGACCCTGCAGGCCAAAAACACGTAAAATACAGAATGAAAAAATACTGTGCCCACATCCTGCGTGCTGTTAATGAGAGTCCCCTATGGAGCCAATAATCTGTAGAAGAAATAAAGAGAGTACCTACAGATTACTGACTCTTCGTGGACTGAACGCAAGAGCCAAACCAGCGCTCTGCCCGACACACCAAGGGCAGCACTGGAGCATGGCTAACCGATCACAAACCAACCCCCCCCCCCCCCCCCCCAGCAGAATCAAATACTGGTGACTGTCATCAGCCCCCCAGCAGGAGAAGGGCTGCAAGCAGATCGCAGAAACAGTCTGCTAAGAGGTAATGAATTTCCCTGCACACGGCTCCGGACACCGCAATGCAGCTACCCGGCTGACAGGAGCCTCTGTCACCCCAATCTGTATTTAAGAAAACAGTACACAAGCGGCAGCCTCAGTACTGGAGGACAGCCACGGTCTTACCACATGGGAGGTGGGCGGACAGGCATCACGCAGTGAGGCAGCCAGCGGGCTACGGGGGATGCCAAGACCGTGCCGCCCAACACAGCCCTCAGGAACAGCGAGGCAACGAGACGGGGAGCGGCTGTATGAAGTAGGGGTGTGGCGGGAGATTCAAACGCCAGCCGCAGCCATGCCCCCTTCATCCGCCAAACGGCACGTAAGGCCCCGCCAGTAGGTGCAGGGGTGTTATATACCCCCGCCCCCTACACACCACTCCTGAATGCCCCGCCTAAAAGTGCAGGGGGGTGGAAGATACCCACACCCCTCGCACAAATACAGCCTGATAGGCTTAACACTAGATCAGTGTTTCCCAACCAGTGTGCCTCCAGCTGTTGCAAAACTAAAATTCCCAGCATGTCCGGACAGCCAAAGGCTGTATAAATAAACAGTTGTGTAAACTGGGGGCTCTGGCTATGCTAAATGTGGTGCAATTAGCATTTTAAAAACTGTTGTACATGACTTGCACCACATTTTCAATGTGTTTCTACACTTTCTGTTCACAGAGTTTAGAGGAGAAACATTCCCTTCGTGTAATTCTGGAGGGAACAGTGGAGGACCTGTGGAAACAATTCCAGCAAGCCTTGAAGAACTACACAAACGCCACAGAGGACCGTAAAATTGCATTTGAAACCTTGAAAGCAAAAGATGAAAAAAGTGCTGAAGAAATTGCTTATCAGATGAAAAAGCTTCAGAAGATTCAGGTAGCTTGTTATTAGCTTTCTAGATTACATAGGCTTGTATTCAGCGACGTACTAAGGACATCAGGTCTTACTAAGATTTTACTGCATCAGATTCAAATTGCTAAAAAGAACTTTTTATGGGTTCTATGTCATTAGAAAAACATACTTGTTTTCTTTCAGAAAGAATGGCGGCCTTGTTTGTGAGCCCTGTGTTGTAGCTCCACTTCTTTTCAGTGTATGGAGCAGATCTGTAAGGCTGGAATTCCACTTGTTTTTTGGGGGGAAAAACGCCAAGAAAAACGCCAATTCTGACGCATGGCGTTTTTTGCCAAAAAACACTGCGACGAGATGTTAGCTGTAAATCAATGAAAAAACGCTAAATTATTTTTCCACTTAGCATTTTTCAGTTTGGCGTTTTTTAATCTTTTTGCCGTTTTTTTCACTCTTTTTCAGCTCCTTGTCGGTTTTGCTAAATTGCAGCATGTTGAGCCTATGGCATTTTTCTCCCTGAAATCGTGGTGTTTTTCTCCCATAGAAGTCTATGGGAGTAAAAAAACGCCAAGTAAAATGCCATGTGGGTTTTAACTTTGGCGTTTTTGCAGGCGGTTTTTATTTTTCTTTGGATTTTTGCGATCCAAAAAAGTGATGGAGATACCTTTTTTTAATAAGATTTCGTAGGGTACCATTAAAAAAATAATAATAAAAAAGACACAGTAGTGATGGAAAATATTGTATTTCATGAAATTTTTCTTTTTATAATGAAATTTTTATACATTTTTAAACAGGGATTAATTTATGTGGGCGGACAGGGCACTAAAAATGTACCTGACAATAATAAAAATGTAGTGTGTGTGTGTGTTTTTCACTTTTTATTCTTTATTTTTTACATTTTTAACGTAGTACTGCTACTCCCAGCATGGAACACACTGTTCGATGATGGGAGTAGTAGTACCTGTGCTAATTGACAGATTGCCTGGGTTCCGTTGCGATCCTCCTGTATAATGTATAGATGCGGTCGGCCGCTCTTCTCTGGTCCCCTGCACTGACGTATATATACACATATTCATATTTCCCGCAGAGAGCTGTGATTGGCCAGATGGTTTCAGCCAATCACAGCTCTCTGTGGGAAATAGGAATATGTGTATATATACGTCAGTGCAGGAGACCATAGAAGAGCAGCCGCCCGCATCTATACATTATACAGGAGGATCACAGCGGGTGTCAGGAGTGACATCTGCTGTGATCTTTCCTTAACTGCAGGTACTACTACTACCAACATGGAGTACAGTCTGCTCCATGCTGGTAGCTGTAGTACCTGCATTAATAGACAGATCACAACAGGTGTCAGAAGTTACACTCGCTGCGATCTGTCTATTTATGCAGGTACTACAGCTCCCAGCATGGAGCAGAGTGTGCTCCATATTGGGAGTAGTAGTACCTGCAGTTAAGGACAGACCACAGCAGGTATCACTACTGACACCCGATGCAATCGTCCTATCTATTGCAGAGATGCGGAGCGGCTTTCTCCTGCGCTCCGCATCTCTGCTCTGTACTCCGGCCAGTGATGTGAATAGAACATATTTCCCTCTGAGAGCTGTGATTGGCTGCAACCATCCTGCCAATCACAGCTCTGGGCAGAAAATATGAATGAGTGATGTTCTATTCACATCACTGGCTGGAGTACAGAGCAGAGATGTGAGCGCTATATAGAGCCGTTCCGCATCTCTGCTATATTATGGACGATCGCATCGGGTATCAGGAGTAAAATCCGGGGCGATATGTCTATAAGTACAGGTACTACCTAAAAAAAAAAAAAAGTGAAACACACACTTTATTACAAATTAAAATTCTGTTATAAAAATTTTTCGTTAAATCAATTTTTTCCCATCCCTACTGCATCCTTTTTTTTTCGTACCCAACACAAAAGCGCTAGAGGGGCAAAAAATGCAATTTCCACTGAAATGCAAAAACGCCAGAATATAAGCCGAGGCCCCTAATTTCACCCCAAAATCCCAGGAAAAGTTATTGACTTGAGTATAAGCCTAGGGTGAGAAATACATCATAACCCCTGTCATCATCCAGACCCCGTCATTAACACCCTCATCATCATCACCCTGTCATCATCCCCCCTTCATCATCACCGCCTGATACAGTGGTCTTCAACCTGCGGACCTCCAGATGTTTCAAAACTACCACTCCCAGCAAGCCCGGGCAGCCATCGGCTGTCCGGGCTTGCTGGGAGTTGTAGTTTTGAAACCTCCTGAGGTCCGCAGGTTGAAGACCACTGCGGCCTTCGACATCATCCAGCCCCCCCCCCCTCTCATCCCCTTTAGTTTTGTACTCACCTCCGCTCGTTGGGACGTTAGGGTGCGCTGGTCCGCTCGTTGGGACGTTAGGGTGCTGCAGGACTGTCCGGTGGGGAGGTTGTCCGGTGGTATAGTGGTTCCGGGCTGCCATCTTCACCGGGGAGGCCTCTTCTCCACGCTTCGGGCCCGGAATAGAGGCATTGCCTTGACAACGACGCAGAGGGACGTTGGTAATGAACGTCCCTCTGCGTCGTCGTCAAGGCAACGTGACTATTCCGGGGCCGGGCCCGAAGCGCGGAGAAGAAGTCCCCCGGTGAAGATGGCAGCCCGGAACCACTATCCCACCGCACGACCTCCCCACCGGACAGTCCTGCAGCACCGGACCAGCGCACCCTAACGTCCCGCCGAGCGGAGGTGAGTACAAAACTAAAGGGGGTGAGGGGGGGGGGCTGGATGATGTCGAAGGCCGCAGTGGTCTTCAACCTGTGGACCTCCAGAGGTTTCAAAACTACAACTCCCAGCAAGCCCGGACAGCCGATGGCTGCCTGGGCTTGCTGGGAGTTGTAGTTTTGAAACATCTGGAGGTCCGCAGGTTGAAGACCACTGAGGGCGGAGAGTTCACTCGAGTATAAGCCGAGGGGGGTGTTTTCAGCACGAAAAATCGTGCTGAAAAACTCTGCTTATACTCGAGTATATACGGTATACTTCTCCTTCCTCATGGATCCACTTCTGACTTTAGCTCATAAACAGCAGTGGCAGAAATCCCAAAAAATGCCACAAAAAACCTAGCCTAATAATGAAAGTAGCCGATGGAAAAAGGTGCCACTGTTTACAAAAGAAAATATGTATTAAATATGTATTGGCAGGTCTGGCTGGCAAAACCCTTTTAGGCCTATAAGGGTCTATGGACACATTCAGTGTATGAAAAACATTATTCCCCATTGCACGGGCAGATCATTTTAATTGGATTTTAGGTTTACCCATACACACACACACACACACACACACACACACACACATATATATATATATATATATATATATCCTCAAAAAAGTGGAAGCGGCACTCCAAGATCACATCAAAGTAGTGGTTTATTCACTCATCTGTGTAAGCGACGTTTCGGCTTATCAATAAAGCCTTTCTCAAGGCTTTATTGATAAGCCGAAACGTCGCTTACACAGATGAGTGAATAAACCACTACTTTGATGTGATCTTGGAGTGCCGCTTCCACTTTTTTGAGGATATTACGTTGGGGGTCGGTCTGCCCCTGAAGCTGAGCACCCAGACGGATCTAGAATCCTGTACCACGGTGCTTCTTCTTTGTTTTCCCTTTATATATATATATATATATATATATATATACAGGGATGTGAAAATCCTATCGCCCGACGCCCGGGACAAGTAGTTTTGGGCGCCGGGCAGGTGAATTTTTCATAGATTTAACCCTGTATCGGGCTAGCAGGGACAGACCTTCCCCCTTATTTTTCTTTAGTGCAGTCTGTCCTCCTTCACACAGAAATCCTCCCCAGCCCCGTGAAGTGCGTCCTCTCCTCTCTCCCCTCCCCCCTGCTCTGTGTTTTCCCCATGCAAACTTGCAGCCTCTCCGTGGTAGATGAGGTCCTGTGTGTACAGAGCAGGGGGATGGAGCTGTGTGCCGAGCTGTGTTCGTCCTCGCTCTCCCCCTGCTTCTTGTGTAATGTAGAGCGGGGGGTGTTAAGCTCAGGTGAGGAGGCCAAGCATGCAGGCGGCCGGAAGGGTGGTTGTATATGTATGTAATGTATGATTAGGGGGGGTGTATCAGCGTCGGGTGTATGTATGATGTGTGCAGATGTATGGTGTGAGTGTATGTGTGTATGATGTCTGTGTATATGTGGTGTCCCAGTACCGCATTCTATATGGTACCTATTTATGTATGGGTCTCCATAGCCAGAGTCCCTAGGACGTAGGGATCCCTGTCATCCAGTCTACCCCTAGTGGCCTCTATTCTAGTGTATAAATCACTAAGTTATTCAAAGGTTAATGTAAATAGAATAACATATGTAAATAAATGGTTAATTACTTGTTTCCATAGCGTTGCAGGACCTGCGGGTCATGTGACTAGGTGAACTCTATGGTATTGAGCTTAAGGACCTTTGGAGGTCTGTGGCGTAAGCAATCCCATTACACCATGTAATTGTGAATGGCAGATGTTCGGACAAATCAGATTCGCCACGCCCCCTGCCCATATAAGGGAGCAGCGGCCATGTTTCTCTCTCTTACCTCGTGGGCTGTCATGAGAGAAGGATCTGCGCAGCAATTATCGCAGTGAGTTAGGCCTGAGACTTGCGGCGACGGCTGAACAATCTAATTATAGAGTATATCAATTCCCAGACACTCTGCAGCATCACCGGACCTAATAGTTCCCCTAAATCCCGACGGATCTGCAAATCTCTCCTAAATTCGGAGACTATATCTAGCTCAAGGTCCGCTACAACTGCAAGTCACTAAGAAACCTAAGGACTGTTTGTATGAGACTGTTACTGTGCCGTGGATATTGCAAGCACTTCAGTAAAAAGTTGTTCAAGTTCAATCTCTTTGTGGACCTTCAGTTATTTTATGCACCTATCGTTACTGGGAAGGGCGGCGATAGGCCGGAACATTGATTCAGCATACCAGCCCTCAGCCTGGTGTCACGACTCTAGGGTTAACATTAACCCCTTATATACTTATATCATACCACCACTACCATACACCTCCCAAGGGCTACCACAAAGCCTTTTTGGCGTTGCGCGAACAGGATTCGGGTGTGTGCCTACCATTGCCACTAGTGAAAGTGTACTCCCCCCCCCAGAAAGCAAACTTTATTCATGTGTTGCTGTGTACAATAGCGGTGCTTGTAGTGCACCATACAAGGGTGCCAAGAGAAAAGTAAGGGGGGAGGCGAAGTTTTATCTACAGTTGAAATGTGTAAACTGCGCAACGAATTCATGCTGCAATCCTCTGGTACGGTCGGCACAGGCGGAACTGCTGCCGGAAAAGCGCGCGAAGAAAGCCCATGCTGCGCCACGCCCCGCCCCTGGGCGTGGACGCCAAGTTGCTGTATCCCAGCCGAAAGGGAACTCGGAGATGCAGGAGTAGTTTCTGGAGGGACCAGTAGTCGGGGCTGCACCGATAGCGTCCTTCCTGCCCAGCGCCATTTTGGAGAAGCCCACTATAAAAGACGCCACGCAGAGCAACCTCTTCAGTCTGCAGAGAGAGCCGGAGAGTGCAGACATGGCGGAGAGCAGCGTTCCACGTGGTCGAGTTGGCAAAATGGCGCCGGAAACACGAAAAGTTGTGGCAGTCGCAGCCCAACTTTTTCAAGAGCTTGCTGACCGTCTGCAGCGGTTGTCATTAGACTAAGAGGGGGCCTGCAATCTTCCCCCACTGCCTGATGATGATGACGATTGGCCAGAGACACCCCCAGCGAACAGTGCAGGGACACCTGGAGGTGCGTCACCGGTGAGATTGTCCCCTCACCACAGGACCTGGGGCTCGTGGGCCGAGATCCCGTCGGAGGAGTCTGCTGTGAGTACCCCGCCAGAGGCGGCCTATTCTTCCTCCTCCAGCCCTGAGGTCATTCCTCGATTAAGCTTGCCAAGTGCTCACCAAAATTACCGCAATGGGTGTTCGGAGATGAGCCGGAGCTGATCGAGTACATGCACAGAGTACTTCAACCGTTACCTGGGAAAACACTCCCAATCCCAACTGCAGAAAGGGAAAGGGCCCGTCAAGAAGCCGAGCTGGCCGAATTGATGGAAAAGTTAAAGGCCCGACACAAGAAACTCTCTGCTCCAAAGCACGTACACTTGCCTCATGAAGAAAGAGTTCGGTATCAAGAAAATACCAAAGAAATGGAGGCATTGTACATCCGTAAATGGGATCACCTCCGAGAAGGGGAGGAGCCATTAGAAAGGAGAAGAGCAACTGTGGCCAAGTTCGACAAGGTCAGAGGTTATGGGACACTCCTTGACTGCCACACTGGGCAGACCATCCTCGTAAACCGGCGAGCAGTGCAAAGGCCATATCGCCATAAGAAGTTCAACACCTTGGAGGTGGGTGAAATTGTGGAGCAGTGAGAGTTTGTCTAACCCTGGGGTACCCACAGATGTACCAAGGCCCTCTCGGAGCAGTGAGAGTTTGCCAGTTCTTAAGGTACCAACGAAAGGGTCATGGGTTGCTCCTAATTTGGAGATGGTGCTCAAGCACTATTGTCCCACTGTGATCCCAGCTAGTAAGCCTATAACCCCTTCTCAAGCTGCCTTCCACAACTCCATTCTCACCAATGTGGTGTGGCAAAGCTATGTCAAGTATGATCCTGCCCCTGATGTTGGCAGATATAGGGGAACCAAGAGAGGCACTACAAGAGTGAAGAAGAACATCTTCTGAAGAGACTCTAAAGTAATGTCTTATTGTTTTTTTTTTGTCTAACCATTTTGTCTTACAGTAACCAAGTTCAAGAAAAGTGCCTAGCAGGACTGTGCTAAGTTGTTCCAGTTTAAAGTTCAGCAACGTAACCACTAAGCTTGTGCCTGACTATTAAGTCAAGAGACTCCTAGCCTGTAGGAGATTCATCAAGGACTATACCCGGCTGAGTTGTGGTTAAGGCCGTGTTCACTTTTCAATTGGACTCCTAGTGTAGGTGGACTGCTGATCCTTACACGCCTGCTTCATGTATATACCACCAGCTTCATAAGAACTCTTATGATAAATGTTGCACTTATCGGGTGAATGCACCTGAAATATGTTGGAGTGTTGATAAATGTATAGTAAATTTGTATATGGTTCCGTACACAGAGGGATGTCCTTGTGTCTGTGTACATAAATAGTAAGTAAGGTTTTTACATAGAAAATATAGTCAAATGTCTATGTACATTAAAATAACTCAGAGTTGTACATGGAAAATATCGACGTACAGCACGTGTACACTCCACACTAAAAATATATATAATTTTTGTACATACGAATGTATCATAAACGAAAGGTGTTTAGTAGTAACTCAATAGGGGACACCTCGGCTCCTCTGAGGGTAGTATTACTGTTGTCGCCCATCGCTAGCACCTGTCTCAACCAAAAATTGATAGGGAGGATTCCCTTTCAAATAGTACTTGCACATAGTACCCTAGATTACTCACTTAATGTACTACCTCAAAATTTCTCTAGTACATAAATCAAAATAAATATCTCACTAAAGAAAACACTTAAGGAATTGTAGCATATTGATACCCAATTCCTGCAACAGTTAGGTACACTTCTTCTCTTCTTTATTCATTGCGAGTGTGAGATGCTCTGCCTGGCCAGTAGGTGCTCTTGCTAATACAAAAATAAACATGTAATTCTAGGAATAACCTGGTTGTTTTGAAAGTGCTCTAGGGGTAAGTATCGTGTAGTCGATAGACCCTAGCAGCCACCCTTACTGTGACCAAGCTTCCGGCTAGCCAGTATACCTTTGTGTACTAACTAACAGGTAACTTATTGTTGGCGAATAGAATGAGTGAGATAATACAAATGTCTAGTCAGCTTGAAGCTAACTGTATAGAGAGCTGTACTAATGTCTAGTTAGCCTTATGTACAGAAGTATGTGATAATGTTCCGTTTAGCCTCATCAAAATGTATAGAGAGCTAATAAAATTGTCTTAGGTAGCTATCTAATTGTCTAGAGAGACCAAATTGTCTAGTAAGCCTCAAAATGTATTATACATTTTATAAAGTTGTATAGGAATGTTACGCCGAGCGCTCCGGGTCCCTGCTCCTCCCCGGAGCGCTCGCAGCGTTCTCCTCTCTGCAGCGCCCCGGTCAGACCCGCTGACCGGGAGCGCTGCACTGACACTGCCGGCGGGGATGCGATTCGCATAGCGGGACGCGCCCGCTCGCGGATCGCATCCCAATCTAGTTACCTGTCCCAGTCCCCGCGCGCGCCAGCTCTCTAAGATTTATAGGGCCAGTGCACCGCTAATTGGTGCCTGGCCCAATCAGTGTAATTAGCTCACCTGCTCCAGGCCTATATTACCTCACTTCCCCTTCCCTGCATTGCCGGATCTTGTTGCCTTGTGCCTAGTGAAAGCGTTTCTGTGATTGCCTTACCAGTGTTACCAGACCTTCTGCCGTTACCCTTGACTACGAACCTTGACGCCTGCCTTGACCTTCTGCTACGTCTGACCTCGCCTTGGTCTAGTCCTTCTGTCCTACGCCACTCTCAGCAGTCAGCGAGGTTGAGCCATTACCGGTGGATACGACCTGGTTGCTACCGCCGCAGCAAGACCATCCCGCTTTGCGGCGGGCTCTGGTGAATACCAGTATCCAATCCCTCGCTGACACAGAGGATCCACCTCCAGCCTGCCGAATCATAACAGTAGATCTGGCCATGGATCCCTCTGAAGTGCCGCTGCCAAGTCTCGCTGACCTATCCACGGCGGTCGCCCAGCAATCCCAACAGATCGCCCAACAAGGACAGCAGCTGTCGCAGTTGACCACCATGCTACAGCAACTTCTGCCACAGCTACAGCAACCATCTCCTCCGCCAGCTCCTGCACCTCCTCCGCAGCGAGTGGCCGCTCCTAGCCTCCGCTTGTCCCTGCCGGACAAATTTGATGGGGACTCTAAACTCTGCCTTGGTTTCCTGTCTCAATGTTCCCTACACTTGGAGATGTTGTCGGACCAATTTCCTACAGAACGGTCTAAGGTGGCTTTCGTAGTTAGTCTTCTGTCTGGAAAGGCCTTGTCATGGGCCACACCACTCTGGGACCGCGATGATCCTGCCACAGCCACTGTCCAGTCCTTCTTCGCTGAAGTCCGTAGTGTCTTCGAGGAGCCAGCCCGGGCCTCCTCTGCCGAGACTGCTTTGCTGAACCTAGTCCAAGGAAGTTCTTCCGTAGGCGAATATGCCATACAGTTTCGTACCCTCGCCTCTGAGCTAGCCTGGAACAACTAGGCCCTCTGCGCGACCTTCAAGAAAGGCTTATCCAGCAACATCAAAGATGTACTGGCCGCACGAGAAATTCCTGCTAACCTGTCTGAACTTATCCATTTGGCCACCCGCATCGACATGCGTTTTTCTGAAAGACACTAGGAGCTCCGCCAGGAAAAGGACCTTGATCTCTGGGCACCTCTCTCCCGGAATCCTTTGCAATCTACCCCTGTGCCTCCCGCCGAGGAGGCTATGCAAGTGGATCGGTCTCGCCTGACCCATGAAGAGAGGTCTCGTCGCAGAGATAAAAATTTATGCCTGTACTGCGCTAGTACCGAACATTTCCTAGTGGACTGCCCTATTCGTCCTCCGCGTCTGGGTAACGCACGCACCCAGCTCACGTGGGAGTGGCGTCTCTTGGTGTGAAGTCTGCTTCTCCACGTCTCACTGTGCCCGTGCGGATTTCTCCTTGTGCCAACTCCTCCTTCTCAGCTGTGGCCTTCTTGGGCTCTGGTTCTGCAGGAAATTTTATTTTGGCCTCTTTTGTTAATAGGTTCAGCATCCCAGTGACCCGTCTCGTCAAGCCGCTCTACATTTCTTCTGTCAACGGAGTAAAATTGGACTGCATTGTTCGTTACCGCACAGAACCCCTGCTTATGAGCATTGGACTGCATCACGAAAAAATTGAATTTTTTGTTCTGCCCAACTGCACCTCTGAAGTCCTCCTCGGTCTGCCATGGCTCCAACGTCATTCTCCTACCCTTGACTGGACCACCAGGGAGATCAAAAATTGGGGTCCTTCTTGTCACAAACGATGCCTCACATCTGCTCCCACTTGTCTAACTCCTGAGGTTCCACCCATACCGGCCCCTCCCAAGACTTACCAGGATATTTTCGGCAAAAAGAAAGCTGAGATTTTGCCTCCTCATAGCCCCCTTCCTGGTAACACACTGCCCCGTGGCAAGCTTCACCCTCTGCCCCCCTCCCCATTCCCACTTCTTCTGGATTTCCTGCCGTTGATGAAGTTACCCAGGACTTCTCCATCATCCGGAAGGAAACTCAAGAATCGCTCCCAATGGCCTCGTCTCGTATGAAGGGACAAGCAGACAAAAAGAGGGGGAGACCTAAGGGGGGGGTACTGTTACGCCGAGCGCTCCGGGTCCCTGCTCCTCCCCGGAGCTCGCGGCGTTCTCCTCTCTGCAGGGCCGCGGTCAGACCCGCTGACCGGGAGTGCTGCACTGACACTGCCGGCGGGGATGCGATTTGCATAGCGGGACACGCCCGCTCGCGGATCGCATCCCAATCTAGTTACCTGTCCCGGTCCCCGGCTGTCACGTCCTGGTGCGCGCGGCTCCGCTTTCTAGGGCGCGCGCGCCAGCTCTCTAAGATTTATAGGGCCAGTGCACCGCTAATTGGTGCCTGGCCCAATCAGTGTAATTAGCTCACCTGCTCCAGGCCTATATTACCTCACTTCCCCTTCCCTGCATTGCCGGATCTTGTTGCCTTTGTGCCTAGTGAAAGCGTTTCTGTGATTGCCTTACCAGTGTTACCAGACCTTCTGCCGTTACCCTTGACTACGAACCTTGCCGCCTGCCTTGACCTTGTGCTACGTCTGACCTCGCCTCTGTCTAGTCCTTCTGTCCCACGCCACTCTCAGCAGTCAGCGAGGTTGAGCCGTTACCGGTGGATACGACCTGGTTGCTACCGCCGCAGCAAGACCATCCCGCTTTGCGGCGGGCTCTGGTGAATACCAGTAGCCAATCCCTCGCTGACACAGAGGATCCACCTCCAGCCTGCCGATTCATAACAAGGAAGCTAGAAACTAAAGTATAGATAGCTTCTTCAATTGTCTAGATAGCATTCAAATGTCTAGATAGTATTCAATTGTCTAGATAGCATCAAAGTGTGTTTAGTCTACCTAGGATGTGTAGCAAATGTTCAGATCATCCTGTTCTATATCATCCTGTTCTAGTCCTAGTCCCTAGTCTCAGGGGACAGACGTCGAGGCCGACTTATCTTTAGTAAGGGGGTTTGTGGTGTCCCAGTACCGCATTCTATTCGGTACCTATTTATGTATGGGTCCCCATAGCCAGAGTCCCTAGGATGTAGGGATCCCCGTCATCCAGTCTACCCCTAGTCGCCTCTATTCTAGTGTATAAATCACTAACTTATTCAAAGGTTAATGTAAATAGAATAACATATGTAAATAAATGGTTAATTACTTGTTTCCATAGCATTGCAGGACCTGCGGGTCATGTGACTAGGTGAACTCTATGGTATTGAGCTTAAGGACCTTTGGAGGCCCTGTGATGTAAGCAATCCCATTACACCATGTAATGGTGAATGGCAGATGTTTGGACCAATCAGATTCACCACGCCCCCTGCCCATATAAGGGAGCGGCAGCCATGTTTCTCTCTCTTACCTCGTGGGCTGTCATGAGAGAAGGATCTGCGCAGCAATTATCACAGTGAGTTAGGCCTGAGCCTTGCGGCGATGGCTTAACAATCTAATTATAGAGTGTATCAATTCCCAGACACTCTGCAGCATCACCGGACCTAATAGTTCCCCTAAATCCGGACAGATCTGCAAATCTCTCCCTAAATTCAGAGACTGTATATCTAGCTCAAGGTCCGCTACAACTGCCAGTCACTAAGCAACCTAAGGACTGTTTGTATGAGACTGTTACTGTGCCGTGGATATTGCAAGCACTTCAGTAAAAAGTTGTTCAAGTTCAATCTCTTTGTGGACCTTCAGTTATTTTATGCACCTATCGTTACTGGGAAGGGCAGCAATAGGCCGGAACATTGATTCAGCATACTAGTCCTCAGCCTGGCGTCACAAACTCTAGGGTTAACATTAACCCTTTATATACCTATACCATACCACCACTACCATACACCCCCAAGGGCTACAACATATATATGATGTGTGGATGATGTCTGTGTATATATGATGTGTGTATGATGTCTGTGTATATATGATGTGTGTATGATGTCTGTGTATATATGATGTGTGTATGATGTCTGTGTATATATGATGTGTGTATGATGTCTGTGTATATATGATGTGTGTATGATGATGTGTGCATGATGTCTGTGTATATATGATGTGTGTATGATGTCTGTGTATATATGATGTTTGTATGATGTCTGTGTATATATGATGTGTGTATGATGTCTGTGTATATAGGATGTGTGTATGATGTCTGTGTGTATGATGTCTGTGTATATATGATGTGTGTATGATGTCTGTGTATATGTGATGTGCATATGATGTGAGTATGATGTCTGTCTATATATGATGTGTGTATGATGTCTGTGTATATATGATGTGTGTATGATTGTGTATATATGATGTGTGTATGTGTATGATGTTTGTGTATGTGTGTATGTAATGTATGATGTGGGGGGGGGGGCAGCGGCGGGTGTATGTATGATGTGTGTATATGTATGGTTTGAGTGTATGTGTGTATGTGTATATATGATGTGTGTATGTGATGTATGATGGGGGGCAGCGGCGGGTGTATGTATGTATGATGTGTCTGTATGTATGATGTGTATATGTAATGTATGATATAGGGGGCAGTGGCCGGTGTATGTATATGTGTATGTATGATATGTGTGTGCATGTATGTTTTGTACAGGGGCAGACTGACAAGTGCTGCTGCCAGTTGTGCTAATTTTATTTTTTTATTTTTAGTGGTTTCTGGCCACCCGCACTATATTGCACCTCCAGAATCCCCCCCCCCTTCATACTCGCCCGACAACCAAGAGCCCCACGGATGCACGCAAACACGCCCGAACCAAAACTACAACTTCCAGCATGTTGCACTAAACTGTAGAACTATAAAGTGTAACATGCTGGGAGTTGTAGTTTTGGTTCGGGTCAGCTGCAGAGCCATAGGCTGTATCAGGGCATGCTGGGTGTTGTAGTTACTAACTGCAATTCCCAGTATTCCTTGACACAGCCTATGGCTCTGCAGCTGACACGAACCAAAACTACAACTCCCAGCATGTTCCACAATAACCTTAACTGGACTACTATACAGTGCAACATGCTGCAACACCCACAACCATAGGCTACATCAGGGCATGCTGGGAATTTTAGTTATCTAATAACTAAACTTCTAGCATTTTCTGACACATAAATTAGAATAAATAAAATGCATCACATAAACTGGAGAAGCAGAACACCCCCCCCCCCCCCCCAGTAACACAGTATTGTTCAGTGGTTTCCAATCAAAAGACTCCATATATAAGCCCCTATGGAAAAATAGTGATTAAAATATTTTAAAAAGTGCGTATATATGTGAATAAGCCCCTTTCCTAATAAAAGTTCCGATAATAAATGGTTCCGATAAAAACTACAGATCACGGCACATAAGATTACCCTCATACATTCCTGTATATGGAAAAATTGGAGTTATAGGGGTCAGATGGGGGGGGGGGGGCTTGCCTCGGGTGTAAAAGGATCTAGCTACAGCTCTCCCGCCGCTAATAGCCTGGCATGCTGCGATCACCGTGGTCGCTATTAAACCATTAGATCACCGCTGTCTAAGTTGACAGCAGTGTCTAAAGGGATCTTATATCCATCCCTGGTGGTCTAGTGGGGGGGATCGTACTATTTTGGTTGAAATTGTTTCATCTACCAGGACAAGTAGATTGTGTTCCGCTTTATTCCCTTGGACAAGTAGTTTTTTTTTTATTTCCACACCCCTGATATATATATAAAATGTGTGTCTGCATATACTGGTGTATGTGTATGCATATATATATATATATATTATTATTTTTTTGTATACAGTTACATAAACTGACTAAGACAGAAATCGCTTTCCTTATAGTAGCACAAGGCATACCCAGTCAGATATCCAGTGAAATCTCATATATCTTACACCATCATAAAAAAAATAACAGATTCTGTTATTTTTTTTCACTCACTAAAAGTTGACTCTTGAAAGGTGAAAATGTAAAAACAAAAAAAGTGCTTGGTTGTTAAAGGGAATCTATTAGCTGATAAGAGCTGCAGACATCATTTGATAACTGAAAGGTACAGCTGAGGCTATCCAGGTTGGGGCACTTAAGCAGCTCGGCGCCGATTCCTTGACACTTGGCTAAAAAAAAAAGACAATGGTATAAATTTGGCAACCACCATCCCCTCCAGGAAAGATACAGTTTGCTTTTATACCCTAACAGCTTTTATACTCTACATCTACAGATTCCTTGAAAGTATACAGTTAGGATATGTTCACACTACGTAATTAGTGCGGAATTCCGCGCGCTAAATTGCCCGTTGGAATTCTGCTGTGTAATCTCCTAACATTAGTGTGAAGGGGTCTTCCGCGGACCCGTTCACACTGCGGAATTTCAGCAGCGGACAGTTCCGTTGCTGATATTGATCCACACATAGAAAGAACATGTTCGTCAATGGTGACGGTGCAGTGCCGTGCGGTCCTCCAGATGGAATCTCCGCTCATGGAATTCTGCGAGCGGAGATTCCATTCAAAATACGTAGTCTGAACATACCCCTAGGGAATAAAAATTTATAAAAAATTCCTACATTTATAATTTACTGAATAGCTGAATGATTTAAGTACCGTATTTATCGGCGTATAACACGCACTTTTTAGGCTAAAATTTTTAGCCTAAAGTCTACCTGCGTGTTGTACGCCTATAAGCCGCTGCAGTTCAATGATTTAAAGCGGGCGCTTTAAATCAATGAACTGCAGCGGCTTTGCAGGTGCAGAGACCGCCAGCGCTGCCGGCTTCTCTGCCCCTGCCTGTCTTGGGGTCTAGAGCCCTGCTGCCGGCCCTTCTCTCCCCCTGGCTATCGGTGCCACTGCCCGTTCTCTCCCCCTGGCTATCGGCAATGGGGCAGCGGCGCCGACAGACAGGGGGAGAGAAGGGGCAGCGGCACCCATTGCCGGCGCCACTGCCCCGTTGCCTCCCCTATCCCCGGTTGTATAATTACCTGTTGCCAGGGTCGGGTCCGCGCTGCTTCAGGCCTCCGGTGTGCGTCCCCTGTGTCATTGCTATGCGCTGCGAGACGCAATGACGTCACTCGTCATTGCGCCACGCCATGCAGTGAATAGCAACGATGCATGGGACGCACACCGGAGGCCTGAAGCAGCGCGGACCCGACAACGGCAACAGGTAATTATACAACCGGGGATGGGGGAGGCAACGGGGCAGCGGCGCCGGCAATGGGTGCCGCTGCCCCTTCTCTCCCCCTGGCTATCGGCGCCGCTTCTCTCCCCCTGGCTATCAGCGCCGGCAATGGGGCGGCGGCACCGATAGTCAGGGGGAGAGAACGGTCAGCGGCGCCGATAGCCAGGGGGAGAGAAGGGGTGCCGGCACCGATAGTCAGGGGGAGAGAAGGGCCGGCAGCAGGGCTCTAGACCCCAGGAAAGGCAGGGGGAGAGAAACGGGCAGCAACGGCCTCTCTCCCCCTGCCTTTCCTGGGGGTGTATCGGGGTATACGCATGCACACACACGCACCCTCATTTTACCAAGGATATTTGGGTAAAAAACTTTTTTTACCCAAATATCCTTGGTAAAATGAGGGTGCGTGTTATAGGCCAGTGAATGGTATACCCCGATAAATACGGTACTAATCTTAATCCATGTAAGAAACGGAGCACTCACCTCGGACACTATAAGATGCCGAAAATCTTCTTTATTGAAGAAACATGTGAGGCGACATAGCAGGGAGGTGGAGGATGGTCAGGAACGGGAGGATGCTGCCGGTGGGCGACGGTCCGTTATCGCGCTTCTCGCGCTTCGTCAGGCCCCACGAAGTGCGAGAGGCGCGATAACGGACCGTCGCCCATCGGCAGCATCCTCCCGTTCCTGACCATCCTCCACCTCCCTGCTATGTCGCCTCACATGTTTCTTCAATAAAGAAGTTTTACTTCCTCTTATAGTGTCCGAGGTGAGTGCTCCATTTCTTACATGGATTAAGATTATATGGACTGGCTCTTTATCGTGAGCACCACAGACACAGATGCACATTGTTACTGTGTAGCTTGGACTCAATTGCCATATACAGATCTACAAGGGATGTATATACCTTAGCTGTGCCCAGTAACCCGCTCCTCTGAACTGAAATTTAAGTACTAACCACTCCTTCTTTTATATAGGAAACCATAACAACCTTGAGGAATAAGATAGCAACTCATACTCGTGAAAGTGAAGAGCAGAACCGGCAACTACGGGAGGATAAGGAAGTGGTGCACAAGCAGTTTCAAAAGTTAAAAAGCCAAATGAACCAAGCAAGAGGTGCAGAGCATAGCCGCCTCACCACCCTGACAGTGCAGAGCAATGCTGCGCTCAAGCAACTGAACAGAGTTATAGAGAAGGTATTGCCACATATGAATATATACATAAACATGCGACAGACAAAATTCACTATTAAAAGTAAAGTTTATTTATGTAAATACAATTTTTTATATTATTTATTCCACATTTTTTAGACACACTGGGGGAGATTAATCAAAACCTGTGCAGAGGAAAACTTGCCCAGTTGCCCATAGCAACCAATCAGATCGCTTCTTTAATTTTTAGAAAGGCTTGTGAAAAATGAAAGAAGTGATCTGATTGGTTGCTATGGGCAACTGGGCAAATTTTCCTCTGCACAGGTTTTGATTAATCTCCCCCACTAAGCAGCATCTAATATACATTTTCTGGTAGTTCTGTTTTACAACAAACAACACAGAAGGAAGAGATTATAGGGCTGTTCTTTTTATATGATTTGGGAGAGCTTTTTTGTTATACTTTGGACGTGTTTACATGGTGAAATTGTGTACAGATTTTGGCATGTATTCTGCATCAAATACAAATTCTGTTCCAATACCACATTCCGCTTGGGGAGATTTATTAAAACCTGTGAAGAGGAAAAGTGGAGAAGCTGCCCATAGCAACCAATCAGATCGCTTCTTTCATGTTTAAAAAGGCCTCTAAAAATAGAAGAAGCAATGTGATTGGTCGCCTTGGGAAACTGCACCACTCTTCATCTACAAAGGCTTTGATAAATCTCCAGGATCTGTGTGCAGTGGGAAAAAAAATAGAGGACATAAAGGTTAGCCTCATTGCCTGGGGGTAATCCGCATCCAAAATCTGTGCGGAATCCATGCCTGTCAAAATCTGCAGCAGAAATACAAGCATATGTCTTAGGATTTCTGATTTTAATAAGCAACAGATTTTTCTGATAGAACAATCTGCTGTCAGCACAGAGTCTTGGACCATGTTCAAGGGATTTTCCGAGCAGAATCTGGTGGAAAAATTTAGTCATTTGGGGAGATTTATCAAATCCTGTGCAAAGGAAAAGTTGTCCAGTTTCCCCTAGCAACCAATCAGATTGCTTCTTTTATTTTGCAGAGGCCTTGTTAAAAGAAGCGATCTGATTGGTTGCTATGGACAACTGGGCAACTTTTCCTCTGGACAGGTTTTGATAAATCTCCCCCATTGCTTTCAATGCAACGCTGAGCGGGAGAATTTCTGCTATAGAAACATCCGCCACGGAAATGCCAATTATGGCCTCCGCTGAAAGAATTGACATGTCAAATGTTTCGGCGATATCTGCTCGAAAATGCATTGCCGTCTATGGAGACAGTACATTACCAAACGGTCCCGCTAATTTGCGGAATCTCTGCCAAATTTCCACCTTGTGAACATGGCCTTATTGATGATATTTCAGACAACACTGATTTCTTATACACATAGGGGAGATATATCAAAACCTGTCCAGAGGAAAAGTTGCTGAGTTGCTCATAGCAACCAATCAGATCGCTTCTTTCACTTTTGAAAAGGCCTCTGAAAAATGAAAGAAGCGATCTGATTGGTTGCTATGGGCAACTCAGCAACTTTTCCTCTGGACAGGTTTTGATAAATCTCCTTCATAGACCTTATCATATTCTCTTGTAGGCATTTCTGGCCAATATCAGACAGCAACCTCATCCAAGTTTTATATGGATTCTGTACTGTGTGAAATGTATTATTTTGTAGTGGTGTAGCTGGCCTATACAGAATTATCTGTGCTAAGAGAATGCAATAAAAAAAACAATAATGAAAAGAACCTCAACTTCAGTCATTAAAAAGGTGCACAAGTTGAAGGGACATTTTGTTGCATATTTGCGGCTGCGTATTTTCTACCCATTAAAGTCAATAGGCAGCAAAATCAGCTGTAGAAAATACGCAGCAAAATATGGCAGGTATGGCTCTATCCTAAATAGGAGAAATGCAGCGAGAAAATGCAATGAATTAAAACACATTATTTTGGAAAACCACAACAAACATTGCATGAACATCACATGAAGCAAAATATGTAATTCTACAGTTTTTTTTTTTTTTTTTAAACTGTAAATTTTTATTAAAGTTTTACAAAAGTGACGAGAACATCATCCAACAGCTGATGAGGGAATGCAATCCCATAAATCAGTAAAAACAACTGGTCTTAAAGGGGTACTCTGGTGGAAAACTTTTTTTTCTTTTTTAATGAACTGGTGCCAGAAAGTTAAACAGATTTGTAAATGACTTCTATTAAAAAATCTTAATCCTTTTAGTACTTTTTAGCAACTGTATGCTACAGAGGAAATTCTTTACAGCATAGGTTTGCAATGGGGATTTTTCTCCTGCTCTGGACAGTTCCTGATACAGGCATCAGGTGTCAGCAGAGAGCACTGTGCACAACACAAAAAGAAATTAAAAAAATAAAGAATTTACTCTGTAGTATACCGCTGCTAAAGAGTACTAAAAGGATTAAGATTTTTTTTTAATAGAAGTAATTTACAAATCTGTTTAACTTTCTGGCACCAGTTCATTTAAAAAAAAAAGTTTTCCACCGGAGTACCCCTTTAATAGAGTGAAATATCAATGAGACAAGTCTCAATAAAGCAGAAAAAGCTAATAAAGCTAAAAAGATCAGAAGAAGAAAATTCAAGTTATAACACAGTTTGTGGGGGGGGGGGCGGAAACAGGAAGACGAACTGACAACAAAAGAAGAGAAAAAACAATGATTGGAGGAAAACCACAAATGGAAAAAAGAGGGAGGGAGAAACAGAGAAAAAAAAGAGGGGGGGGGGGGGATGAAGGAGTTCCGGATGGGGAGATGAAAAGAAACTCATGGGGGCTGTCTGTAAATTCTACAGTTTTTTGAGCTTTTTTGCAAAGAAAAAAGTATGTGTGAAGGCCCAATTTTTTTTATTTTTTATTTTTATAAAATAAGTTGTCATTGCTGCTTCTGTGTACAGGGAGAGCAGATTCTACGCTTGGCCGAAATGTGTCGTAAACTGGAAACTGAGGAAGAGAAAGTGTTGCCCTTCTACCCATCTTCCTTAAATGATGCAGAGAGAGAGGAAGCGGAGAGAGTCAGCATGGAGAAGCCTTCTGAGCAGCTGGCAGAGGTGAATAAATGTGGTTGCAACAATGTATTAATGGTTAGTTTATAGTGGTTAAGAAATCTCCACCAGCACCAGTAAAGATGTAACGTAAAGATGTAACACCACTGAGCACCAGTAAAGATGTAACAGACACAACATACACTTTTACAGTAATGAGCATTAGAGGGCCCCTGAAGGAAAATTTTCCACTTGGTTTTTGCCACTTGGTTTCCACACACTGTGCCATGATGGGAGTAGTAGTTTGTGTACTAATAGACAGATCGCCCTGGGTGTCAGGAGTGACACCCGATGCGATCGTCCTATCTATTGCAGAGATGCGGAGCGGCTCTATACAGCGCTCTCATCTCTGCTCTGTACTCCGACCAGTAATGTGAATAGAAATTCACATCATTCATTCATATTTTCCGCCCAGAGTGGTGATTGGCCGCATGGTGGCAGCCAATCCCCTCTCTCAGCGGGAAATATGAATCAGTGATGTGAATTTATATTCACATCACTGGCCGGCCAGTTTTGGACTTTGGAATTTTTTATACATTTACACCATTGACCGTGCGGTTTAATTAATGTTATATTTTTATAGTTCAGACTTTTACGCACGCGGCGATACCACATACCATATTTATCGGCGTATAATACGCATTTTTTAGGCTAAAATTTTTAGCCTAAAGTCTATCTGCGTGTTATACGCTGATAAGCCGCTGCAGTTCAATGATTTAAAGCGGGTGCTTTAAATCAATGAACTGCAGCGGCTTTTGCAGGTCCAGAGACCTGCTGTCGCTGCCCGATTCTCTGCCCCTGCCTATCCTGGGGTCCAGAGACTGCCAGCGCCGCTGCCCCATTGCCTCCCCCATCCCCGATTTTTCTGACCCCGCAGAGGCCCCCAGGAAAGGCAGGGGGAGAGAGGCCGTCACTGCCCGCTTCTCTCCCCCTGCCTTTCCTGCGATCTAGAGCCCTGCTGCCGCCACTGTCACTCGAATTTGGGAAAAGGGGGGTGTTTTAAACTTTTAATAAGGAAGGGGTTAATGTGTGTGTTTTTTTTTAACTGTTATTTAACTTTTTTTTTTACACTTTATTAGTCCCCTTGGGGGAATTTTAGGAGGAATCATTAGATTCCTCATACAGATCAATGTGGTTCCAAAGAACCACATTGATCTGTGTGTTCTGCGCTCCATTGATAAACCCTGGACCTGCCAAGCTTTATCAATGCAAAAGCCTGGACCTGCATGGAAGCAGCTCCGGCTACCTACATAGTGGATCGCCCCCCGTGATCGCCCTGCAGGGGGGCGAGCCACCCCACTGGACCACCAGGGAGTGTTTACAGGGTTCTTTAGACGCCGCTGTCAACTTTGACAGCGGCAATCTAAAAGGTTAATAGTCGATCGCAGTGATCGCAGCATGTCGGCTATTAAAGCCGGCCCTTAGCTACAAGAATCAGCTGAGGGCCGGCCGGTATGACCCGGGCTCGAGTCGGAAGCCCGCGCCATACCTGGTTAAAGGCACATGGACGAGTATACAGGTCTATTTTTCACCAAAAAAAAAAATAACATGCGTCAGAATGGGTGTTTTTGTTTTTGTTTTTTGGGGCGTTTTTGCTAAAAGCGGAACCCTAGCCTCACAGCTATGTATGCTCTGATGCCCCTGCAACTCTCAGCAATATTCAAAGGGGTAGTTCAAGGAACGGATATGGGTTAAGTGTCTGATTGGGGGTCCGACCGCTGGGACCCCTCCTGATCTTATCTGTGGACCCCAGTCTACTTACACATCCTTGAAGCAGAGCGGCCCCCTACCTTCCTGGATGAATGCAAATGGATGCACAAAGAAGAGCTACTGTAGCACATATGTCTGAAGTTACTGCTGGATATAATAGAAAGATGTCCCCCCTCGGCCAGTGATTGGCTGAATGGCAGGGTGATGCAATGGGCCTGGGCACTAGGAAGAAGACCAGTGCCAGGACTCAATACATCACACTGCTGCCCAGTCTATCTCTGGCAGAGGCGGGACACCGCTGCTGCTGGCGATGAGCCAAATAAATGGAGCTACTAAACTAGTACATGGATTGCAGGAGAAAACTTACCAGGAAAGGCTAAAGGACCTTAACATGTATTGAAGAAAGACGAGACAGAGGGGATATGATAGAGACTTTTAAATACATAAAGGGAATCAACACAGTAAAGGAGGAGAGTATGATAGAGACTTTTAAATACATAAAGGGAATCAACACAGTAAAGGAGGAGAGCATATTTAAAAGAAGAAAAACTACCACAAGAGGACATAGTTTTATATTAGGGGCAAAGGTTTATGTAGTAATATCTGGAAGTATTACTTAACTGAGAGTAATGGATGCTTGGAATATCCTTCTGTCGCTGCAAATACAGTGAAGGAGTTAAAAAATGCATGGGATAGACATAAGGCTATCCTTCATATAAGATAGGGCCAGGGACTATTCATAATATTTAGAATATTGGGCAGATTAGATGGACCATATACAGGCAAAAAATAAATGGAACACTAAGATAACACATCCTAGATCTGAATGAATGAACTAATCATATGAAATACTTTCGTCTTTACATAGTTGAATGTGCTGACAACAAAATCACACAAAAATTATCAATGGAAATCAAATTTATCAACCCATGGAGGTCTGGATATGGAGTTACACTCAAAATCAAAGTGGAAAAACACACTACAGGCTGATCCAACTGTAATGTAATGTCCTTAAAACAAGTCAAAATGAGGCTCAGTAGTGTGTGTAGCCTCCAAGTGCCCGTATGACCTCCCTACAATGCCTGGGCATGCTCCTGATGAGGTGGCGGATGGTCTCCTGAGGGATGTCCTCCCAGACCTGGACTAAAGCATCCGCCAACTCCTGGACAGTCTGTGGTGCAACGTGGCATTGGTGGATGGAGCGAGACATGATGTCCCAGATGTGCTCAATCTGATTCAGGTCTGGGGAACGGATGGGCCAGTCCATAGAATCAATGCCTTCCTCTTGCAGGAACTGCTGACACACTTTAGCCACATGAGGTCTAGCATTGTCTTGAATTAGGACGAACCCAGGGCCAACCTCACCAGCATATAGTCTCACAAGGCCTCTGGCAAGCACATGGAGGGCTGTGCAGCCTCCAAAAGAAATGCCACTCCACACCATTACTGAACCACCGCTAAACCGATTATGCTGAAGGATGTTGCAGGCAGCAGAACGTTCTCCACGGCATCTCCAGACTCTGTCACGTCTGTCACAAGTGCTCAGTGTGAACCTGTTTTAATCTGTGAAGAGCACAGGGCGCGAGTGGCGAATTTGCCAATCTTGGTGTTCTCTGGCAAATGCCAAACGTCCTGCACGGTGTTGGGCTGTAAGCACAACCCCCACCTGTGGACGTTGGGCCCTCATAGAGTCTGTTTCATGGAGTCTGTTTCTGACCGTTAGAGTGGACACATGCACATTTGTGGCCTGCTGGAGGTCATTTTGCAGGGCTCTGGCAGTGCTCCTCCTTGCACAAAGGCGGAGGTAGCGGTCCTGCTGCTGGGTTGTTGCCCTCTTGCGGCCACCTCCACTTCTCCTGATGTACTGGCCTGTCTCCTGGTAGCACCTCCATGCTCTGGACGCTTCGCTGACAGACACAGCAAACCTTCTTGCCACAGCTCGCATTGATGTGCCATCCAGGATGAGCTGCACTACCTGAGCCACTTGTGTGGGTTGTAGACTCCGTCTCATGCTACCACTAGAGTGAAACTACCGGCAGCATTCAAAAGTGACCAAAACATCATCCAGGAAGCATAGGAACTGAGAAGTGGTCTGTGGTCACCACCTTGCGGGTGTCTTGCTAATTGCCTATAATTTCCACCTGTTGTCTGTTCCATTTGCACAACAACATGTGAAATTGATTGTCAATCAGTGTTGCTTCCTGAGTGGACAGTGTGATTTCACAGAAGTGTGATTGACTTGGAGTTACATTGTGTTGTTTTAGTGTTCCCTTTATTTTTTTGATCAGTGTAGTTCTTTACTGCTGACACAATTTTTGTTTATTAAAGCTCAGAACATAAGTAACAAAGTTTACTTGTAGATATATTAGAGACAGGTGAAAAGATAAAATATATTATTTATTTATATTATATAATTTTTTTACTATATTTTTTGCTAAACCCATCTAGTTACAATAGCTCTAAAAATGCTTTGGTTTCTCCTTTCTCCTTCAGTTGATGCTGGACTACACTGCACTAGACCTGTTTTGGAAGCGATACAACAAGGTCCTCCTTGAACGCTGGGCACTTGATCGTGAGAAAGCCGTCCTTTCTCAAGACAACCAAAAACTGCGCATTTTGCTTAAGCAGTACTTGGATGGTATCTCTGTAAGCAATGAGGTCCTCACCCAGCACAACCCGCTACTAATTCTCAACAACCGCAGCAACCTGCCCCAGAAAGGTGCCCCACAAGTTCCTGTTACTGACAAGAGGGTCCAGCGTCCTGTACATAACATCATTGAAGCGGCTCATGTGGTCAGCCGTACACTGTGATAGGCATCTTCTCTACTCCTGACTTTGTATTGAGAATGGACTTGAACAAGAATTAAAATATAAATGGAGAAAGAAAAAACTATGTAGATATGTGCAGCTCACAACTATTACGCACCGAGGTCAAACGGGGCAAGCAACTATACCTTAATTGCTAGAAAAGGAAAACCAAAAAATACAGTGTAGCCCGGACCTTCTAGGTGAGTATAAAATGGATATACGTGGATCGTGCTTCAATAATAATTATTATTTATTTATAAAAATAAGATTTCAACACTTCTCACAGGGCCCTTGTGAGAAGAACATACATATTAAAAGACAACCTAACAATGTATTAGGCAATAGTATTAAAATTATAAACTTGGCATAGAGTAATAGAATAAAATAGCAGAGTAAGATCTGTACCATACAAATATATTAGAAAGTTGCTCTTCTAGATGTTTAGGGTAAATATGTCCCTTTTTAGATACAGTAGCAAACAGTCTGTATTATTAGAAATTGTTACCGGTCTGTAAATTGTAGCTCAGGCGGTGGATATTGCTCCCGCAATAGCTGAGTGTCCGTGGTGTGCACAGTTCACTGTGCGGTGCTTCCAATTGTGAGCCTGGTCCAGTAGGATCTGAGCGTGGTGGCAGTCGCTGTCGGATAAGGCGCTGGCAGGCGCCGAAGATCGTGATGGTGTCCGGGGACTGCTGGCGCTGGCGTGCGCTAGAGTTGGTATTCCTCACCGCTTTGTTAGTTGGTAGACAGGACCATATACTGGAAGGCTGGAAGTTCACCTCGTGGTGCCGGCGTCTGACGTCAGGGCCGGGATGGCTACACCAGGATAGTTGCACCGGGATGGATCTGAACTGCTGAACCGGGTAGGTAGCAGAGTGAGAGCACTAGTGATGGTACAGTTCATGAAGTGTAACTGGCCATAAAATTTGGGCACAGTTCAAGTACTGCTATGCCAGTAGATAACGACTAGACGCGTTTCAGGGTTGTATAGTATAACCCTTTCCTCAGTAGTGATGACTACTGAGGAAAGGGTTATACTATACAACCCTGAAACGCGTCTAGTCGTTATCTACTGGCATAGCAGTACTTGAACTGTGCCCAAATTTTATGGCCAGTTACACTTCATGAACTGTACCATCACTAGTGCTCTCACTCTGCTACCTACCCGGTTCAGCAGTTCAGATCCATCCCGGTGCAACTATCCTGGTGTAGCCATCCCGGCCCTGACGTCAGACGCCGGCACCACGAGGTGAACTTCCAGCCTTCCAGTATATGGTCCTGTCTACCAACTAACAAAGCGGTGAGGAATACCAACTCTAGCGCACGCCAGCGCCAGCAGTCCCCGGACACCACCACGATCTTCGGCGCCCGCCAGCGCCTTATCCGACAGCGACTGCCACCACGCTCAGACCCTACTGGACCAGGCTCACAATTGGAAGCACCGCACAGTGAACTGTGCACACCACGGACACTCAGCCATTGCGGGAGCAATATCCACCTCCTGAGCTACAATTTACAGACCGGTAACAATTTCTAATAATACAGACTGTTTGCTACTGTATCTAAAAAGGGACATATTTACCCTAAACATCTAGAAGAGCAACTTTCTAATATATTTGTATGGTACAGATCTTACTCTGCTATTTTATTCTATTACTCTATGCCAAGTTTATAATTTTAATACTATTGCCTAATACATTGTTAGGTTGCCTTTTAATATGTATGTTCTTCTCACAAGGGCCCTGTGAGAAGTGTTGAAATCTTATTTTTATAAATAAATAATAATTATTATTGAAGCACGATCCACGTATATCCATTTTATACTCACCTAGAAGGTCCGGGCTACGCTGTATTTTTTGGTTTAAAATATAAATGTGTTTACTAGAGATGAGCGAACTTACAGTAAATTTGATTCGTCACGAACTTCTCGGCTCGGCAGTTGATGACTTATCCTGCGTAAATTAGTTCAGCCTTCAGGTGCTCCCGTGGGCTGGAAAAGGTGGATACATTCATAGGAAAGAGTCTCCTAGGACTGTATCCACCTTTTCCAGCCCACGGGAACACCTGAAAGCTGAACTAATTTATGCAGGATAAGTCATCAACTGCCGAGCCGAGAAGTTTGTGACGAATTGAATTTATTGTAAGTTCGCTCATCTCTAGTGTTTACTTTTGGGATTGTATGATTCATAATAGATCTGTGAATCCTACAAATTCTGGAAAACTACAGGAAATAAAAATAATGAAAATCACTTCTTAGTATTTGTATTTTATATTACCATCTTCTGGTCCCATCTCTCCCTGGGTCAGGAGGAAAAAAGTAAGTTAGCTGCAAGGAGGAAAGTATTGTTATTGATATGTGGCGTGGTTGGTTGTATATGGGTGTTTATGCCAGTCACTGGTAGATATGAAACTTTTTCTTTCACTTTACTAAAAAGTTATGTAGCTGTTGCAATTTGTATGATGCAATACAGTAATCCAGCAAGCAGAGGCTTCTTCATAGGAATAAAGTCCAGAAGGAAATCAATGAAGGTAGAAAAATGTATTTGATACTTTTACAGCGTAAAGCTCTGCCTAAAATAGCAGAACGGCCCCCCTAATAAGACCCCCTATTAGGGCAGAAGTTCTCTTCTGTTAGGCAGAGCCTTATCACCTAATAGGGCATTCTTGGTACTCCTTGTTATCCTTTTCTTTGGGATTTTTCAACTATAAGTAAGCGACCTCTATATCCCTATAAGGAGAAGCATCATAGATTCCACTAAACCTCTAAATATATCAATGCACATCTCTATATCCATTAATATTCTACACCCTAAAACCTATTAAAGGGGTACTCCACCCCTAGACATCTTATCCCCTATCCAAAGGGGGCGTGAGCGTGACATCACGAACCTCCGGCGCGGCATCGCAAGTGATCTGGCACGGAGCGAAGTTTGCTCCGTGCACTTGATGACCGTGACCCAGGGCAGGACCCCCGCGATCTCCGCTGCAGCACCACAGTCATCAAGTGCACGGAGCATACTTCGCTCCGTGCCAGATCACTTGTGATGCCGCGCCGGAGGTTCGTGATGTCACGCTCACGCCCCCTCAATGCAAGTCTATGTGAGGGGGCGTGGCGCCCATCACGCCCCCTCCCATTAACTTGCATTGAGGGGGCGTGGCCATGATGTCACAAGCCTCCTGTGCTGCACCCGACGTTCTAAACGAATGCCAGCAGGGTGATCGCAGGGGTCCCAGAGGTGGGACCCCCACGATTAGACATCTTATTCCCTTTGGATAGGGGATAAGATGTCTAGGGGCGGAGTACCCCTTTAACTGTTTATTTTGAATAGGGATTACTAGGGTGTCTAGGAGGTTCCAGCACAGGAGTCCTGCAGATATCAGGCAGGGACATTACACAGGGACTACAAAGGATTTCTAGCACCTGCTTTGTATTCCCCTTTTTTTGACAATACATGATTCACCTGTTATTTGTTTAGACGATTTTATGTGGAAGTAATAAAGGTTATGTTTTAAACGTTGGATGGTTCAATTGTATTTGTTTGTATAGTGGCCAGAGGTTTAACCGATAAAACTATAACTGCCTGCAGTCACCACTCTTAGGGCAATGTGAGGCATTTCATTTCCCACCACTGCCCCCTCTATCAATTGAATTAGAGGGAACAAGTGAAATAAATTATTAGAAATGGCCTGAAAATGTTATGTTCTAATATATACTTTTAATTTTATAGCCACATAATTGTTCTCAGCCTCAGTCCTGTGTAAAACCTGTACGGGAAGAATGAGAACTGTTCATCTTGAGGCCTTTCCAAAGGTTTAAAATAAAGATGAAGAAGCCTTTCAGGTAAGCCACTAATAAAATGGCAGAGACAGTAATCTGTTAATACAGGCTTTTCCAAAATGACTATGAATCATAATAAGGTGCCCCATTTTTTTTATTAGGTGAAGACTAAAGAAGATGCAAACATATTAAACTTATTTGATTGAGCAACTTAACCCTTAATACTGACACTGCACAGTCTGCATTATGAGAATCCATTTCAATAACAAAAAACAGGGTACCTGTCAGATGCCACAAAAAAAAAAAAATTGCTATTCAGTACCTAATCCTGATCATGTACATCTAATTTTCATCTGCCTCTATCACCTATATTCATTATAAAAATACCTCTTTTCTTTAGCTCACAGTGTTAGAAATCCTCATTGGTGCATCTGCTCATGCAGCCTTGTCTATGAGTCATCTCTTGTCTATGACTCATGGACAAGCCTGATGCTGCTGCAGGACTGGTTAGTGTCCCAGTAGGCATGGGGACCCCTAGTGGTGGGATTTTCAGGAGCCGTTTTCTTTATTAAATATTCAAAAATATAAACATATTACAAAAGGTGTTTTTCAGTAACAACATACATGTGATTTTGTAGGTGTGCAAAAGAAACCTTTGGAATAACCAGAATTTCTGCATTGTTTTTTAGTTAAATTTGGTCTGATTATACTCTGTGTCACAATTATAGATAAACACAATCAAAGTAACGTAATACCACTAAAACAGTGGTGTTGCTTATATCATTTATGGAGCAGACGGCCACAGAAAAAGTGAAACCGGAATATTATTTAGAATTTTTCGGCTTCATCCAGTCAAATGGGTCAGGGATGTCAATAGCATTTGGTTCTTCAGATCTCTATGCGAATGCCACATATAGACGCAGATGCAGCTGAATGCGATGATGACGCATATTGCTGTCAGTTCCCTGCTCTGCCATTCACACAGAAAAGCTGTAGGTACTGCAGCCTTTGAATTGGATCCCTAGATAATTACCCTTTGTGCACCCCAATGCCAAGCCTTACTGTAACCACTTATAACAGGTGTTTAATGTGATAATATTCAAGAGCATTAGTGTAGTGGTGTTATGTGACTGTTATATGGGCACTGCGTGGTGATATTATTTGTTATTTTGGTCTTTATGGTACATATACAGTATATGGTCTTGGCATAATATTGTATTATTTACTAGACATTAGTATTTATTACAGAACAGTTATTTTGGGGGCCCACACCCCTGATGTTTTTTTTTAGATCATTAGCAATGCCCCATGCAAATGTTTAACTCACTTCTCTCTTAATTCCACTCCCTTCTCTCCTAATTCCTCGTAATCTTCCATGTTAGAACTTTAAAGGGGCTGTCCAACATGTGGTCCTTTTGAAATAATGGGACCTAGCTATTGTAATCCTGGCAAATAGGTTGTTATCATAGGGGGAGTTCTGGAAGGGCACACAGGAAAGACAGAATTTAATGGTGTCTATTCAAAGAAAAGGGGACTATCTTGTATATTACAAGGCAAAGCTACAGTCTCTGGATCAGGAGATGCATTTTACAGGGGTTCTCCCATAAGAACATTTTAAAATATTCTTACAATACACTAATTGGGAACTTTCCCACTATTTCTGAAAAGTTGGATAGGTACAGTACTGTGAAAATGTTTTAGGCAGGTGTGAAAAAATTGTTGAAAAGTAAGTACGCTTTCAATAAGAAGTGTAAATAATAAAATGCAAAGTAAATGAGCAGAAAAAAATGTAAATTTCATTAATATTTGGTATGACCATCCTTTGCCTTCAAAACAGCATTCATTTTTAGGTACACTTGCACAATAAGGGATTTTGTAGGATTATAGTCATATGTAGGTTGAAACACAGTCAATAGCTCACACAGAAACAGCAGAGTAGGAGGCTTTAAAGGGGTACTCCACCCCTAGACATCTTATCCCCTATCCAAAGGATAGGGGATAAGATGTCTGATCGCGGGGGTCCCGCCGCTGGGGACCCCCGCAATATAGCATGCAGCACCCACCTGTATCTGCTTCCAGCAGGGCTGGAGGTTCTGGCTCCTGACCACGGGAACGGAAGATCGTGACGTCACGACTCCGCCCCCGTGTGACGTCACGACCCGCCCCCTCAATGCCAGTCTATGGGAGGGGGCGTGACGTCACGATCTTCCGTTCCCGAGGTCGGGAGCCAGAACCTCCAGCCCTGCCGGAAGCAGATACAGGTGGGTGCTGCATGCTATATTGCGGGGTCCCCAGCGGCGGGACCCCCGCGATCAGACATCTTATCCCCTATCCTTTGCATTACAAATTTTGGGGGTCTTTTTTTTCTTTTTACCACTTGGGAAAATAAAAAGTATGGGGCAACACCAGCATGTTAGTGTAAAAAAAATTTTTTTTTTACACTAACAGGCTGGTATAACCTCCAACTTTTCCTTTTCATAAAGGGTAACGGGAGAAAAAGCCCCCCAAAATTTGTAGTGCAATTTCTCCCGAGTACGGAAATACCCCATATATGGCCCTAAACTGTTTCCTTGAAATACGACAGGGCTCTGAAGTGAGAGAGCGCCATGCACATTTGAGGACTAAATTAGGGATCGCATAGGGGTGGACATAGGGGTATTCTACACCAGTGATTCCCAATCAGGGTGCCTCCAGCTGTTGCTAAACTCCCAGCATGCCTGGACAGTCAGTGGCTGTCTGGAAATGCTGGGAGTTGTTGTGCAACAGCTGGAGGCTCCGTTTTGGAAACACTGCCGTACAATATGTTTTTCATTTTTATTTGGGGTGGGGGGGGGGGGGACAGTGTAAGGGGGTGTATATGTAGTGTTTTACCATTTATTATTTGTTAGTGTAGTGTAGTGTTTCTAGAGTACATTCACACTGGCAGGTTCCGGTGAGTTTCCCGCTAGGAGTTTGCGCTGTGGCGAAAAATTTGCCGCAGCTCAAACTGCAAGCAGGAAACTTACTGTAAATCTGCCCCTGTGAATGTACCCTGTACATTCACATGGGGGGCAAACCTCCAGCTGTTTCAAAACTACAACTCCCAGCATGTACTGACAGATCGTGCATGCTGGGAGTTGTACTTTTGCAACAGCTCGAGGCACACTGGTTGGAAAACCTTCATTTAGGTTCTGTTACCTAACTAAGTATTTTCCAACCAGTGTACCTCCAGCTGTTGCAAAACTACAACTCCCAGCATGTAGTGATCGCCGCATGCTGGGAGATGTAGTTATCCAACAGCTGGAGGTACGCAACTACAACTCCCAGCATGCCGAGACAGCGGTTTGGGCATGCTGGGATTTGCAGTTTTGCAACATCTGGAGAGCTACAGTTTAGAAACCACTGCACAGTGATCTCCAAACTGTGGCCCTCCAGATGTTGCAAAACTACAAATCCCAGCATGCCCAAACAGCAAACAGCTGTGTGGCATGCAAGGAGTTGTAGTTTTGCAAGATCTGGAGAGCTACAGTTTAGAGACCACTGTATAGTGGTCTCAAACTGTAGCCCTCCAGCTGTTGCAAAATTACAAATCCCAGTATGCCCAAACAGCTGCCTGGACATGCTGGGAGTTGTAGTTTTGCAACATCTGGAGGGCTACAGTTTAGAGACCACTGTATAGTGGTCTCAAACTGTAGCACTCCAGATGTTGCTAGGCATCTCACCGGCTTCCGTAGGATTCAGGGAGCCGCATAGCCGTCCTCTTCTGCCGCTGATCTCCGCCACCGATCAGCGCTCCGCCGCCAAGGATGGGTAAGTGGACTTTTTCGCCAGTCCTCTGTCAGTTTCCCCGTCCTTCCCCACCTATTGTGGGTGGGCAGGAAGGGGAAACCGAAAGTTAACCCACCCCACCCACGATCTGCTATTGGTCGTTGCTTCTGGCAACCAATATCAGGGATAGGAGGGGTGGCACCCCTGCCACCTCACTCCTATCCCTTCAGGGGGATCATGGGTGTCTTGGCAACCCCGATCCCCCTTATTTTCCAGGTCACCACAGACCCGTTGTTAGAACATATGGGCCAGAATTATTTTAAACAATCATACTGTATGGCGTCATGTATATGAAAATACTTTTCCTTATATTCTTAATAGTAATTAGGTATGATTTATCTATCAATATTATTGTGATTATTATTAGTGGCATGTTTATGTTATGTGGTCAGTATACCATTTATAACCTATTTAGTTTTCCTGCATCTATAAGTTAGTATGTATGTAATTTGGTGGTCTGATTTCATCCCATGAATGGAGTCTACAGTTATTTCTTATCTGATAGATTTATAATTGTAAGAATAGACAGGACTGAGATTCTATTCATTATTTTAAACTTGGGAGAGACCATTAATGTCAGATTCAGATTGAAGACTTGGGAAATCCTGAAATGTCTGCTAGGTGTATATGCTACATGTCGAAATCTGATCCAGCTAATTATATTTATTGCCCATTAGTTGGAGAGATGACTTGACATGATATATCTATATCTTAGGTAATGTCTGCTAATTTTTAGGAGAATATTTTTGCAACTCATGGACAAGAGTGCCCTCTCTGGTCAGTGAAATAGTTACATCTGGATGAGACAAGTGCCTAGCACGTTTTTGTTCTAAAGACGTGATTGGTTGGTTTCTTATCTGATCAAGATAAGAAACTTTGTTTTAAACTGAAGTGTAAAGGGAGAGTGGACAATTCTTTGTTCCTTCTTTTTGGAGAGATTCCTGGATCATCTTTCTGCTGAGTGAACAGGCTCATCTTATCCAATCTGCATATACCCACTGGCATTTCAACTTTGTGGTAACTATAAAAGAACTGTAATATCTTTTTGATTATTGTTGGCTATTCTATAGTAGGGAGAGTTTGTACTTAAGGTAATTTATATCTTCCCATCCACAAATTTTGGATGAATTTATAGATTTCTGTCCAGGTACAACTTTAGTGAATCTGCAGACACTAACATCTATCTGAACAGAATAATTTTAATTATATTTGTGATTCACATTTTCCAAAATAAATAGTCTCAAATTATAGAATTAGTAGGGACATTCCCCTCTGCATAGCCATCAATAATTTATATGTTATCATTTATCAAGGCAAAGTTTCATTCATAATATCTGTAAGCGGGAAAATCACTGTTGCATGTATTAACATATCTTGTATTTCATATACTCATTTCTTATGTAGACCAACTGCATATATGCTATATACCGTTGATATCTATGCTGCCATCTTGTGGTCAATTTTGAATACCATTGTGAACTAGGGCGGTATAATCCCATCTAGTGGGCAAATTTAGTATGGTAAAATGACATCATATTGATCTGCATATTTAATCGTATTTTATATTTTAATTAATTGTATATCTATTTTTACATATTTTATTGTTGAAATCTTTTTTGTGCAACGATATTCCTATCTTCCAAATATTAACGAATAATAGGTATTTATTGTGTTAGCCTCTGAGGATCTCACTTGTTTAAATTATTTTTTATTCACAATCCTCATTTTTATTTTTGAGAGATAAAAGTTTATTACCGTATATACTCGAGTATAAGCCGAGTTTTTCAGCACGATTTTTCGTGCTGAAAACACCCCCCTCGGCTTATACTCGAGTGAACTCCCCCACCCGCAGTGGTCTTCAACCTGCGGACTTCCAGAGGTTTCAAAACTACAACTCCCAGCAAGCCAGGGCAGCCATCGGCTGTCCGGGCTTGCTGGGAGTTGTAGTTTTGAAACCTCCGGAGGTCCGCAGGTTGAAGACCACTGCGGCCTTCAACATCATCCAGCCCCCTCTCACCCCCTTTAGTTCTGAGTACTCACCTCCGCTCGGCGCTGGTCCGGTCCTGCAGGGCTGTCCGGTAAGGAGGTGGTCCGGTGAGGAGGTGGTCCGGGCTGCTATCTTCACCGGGGAGGCCTCTTCTAAGCGCTTCGGGCCCGGCCTCAGAATAGTCACGTTGCCTTGACAACGACGCAGATGCGTCGTTGTCTAGGCAACGGCTCTATTCCGGGCCGGAAGCGCGGAGAAGAGGCGCCCCCGGTGAAGATAGCAGCCCGGACCACCTCCTCACCGGACCACCTCCTTACCGGACAGCCCTGCAGGACCGGACCAGCGCCGAGCGGAGGTGAGTACTCAGAACTAAAGGGGGTGAGAGGGGGCTGGATGATGTTGAAGGCCGCAGTGGTCTTCAACCTGCGGACCTCCGGAGGTTTCAAAACTACAACTCCCAGCAAGCCCGGACAGCCGATGGCTGCCCGGGCTTGCTGGGAGTTGTAGTTTTGAAACCTCTGGAGGTCCGCATGTTGAAGGCCGCAGTGGTCTTCAACCTGCGGACCTCCGGAGGTTTCAAAACTACAACTCCCAGCAAGCCCGGACAGCCGATGGCTGCCCGGGCTTGCTGGGAGTTGTAGTTTTGAAACCTCTGGAGGTCCGCAGGTTGAAGACCACTGAGGGCGAATGATGAGAAGAGGATGATGAAGGGGGGGGGGGGTGTGGGGATGATGAAGGGGGGTGGGGATGATGAAGGGGGGGGGGTGTGGGATGATTACAAGGGGATGATGAAGGGGGGATGTGTGGGATGATAAGGGGATGTGTGGGATGATGACAAGGGGATGATGAAGGGGGGATGTGTGGGATGATAAGGGGATGTGTGGGATGATGACAAGGGGATGATGAAGGGGGGATGTGTGGGATAAGGGGATGTGTGGGATGATGACAAGGGGATGATGAAGGGGGGATGTGTGGGATGATGACAAGGGGATGATGAAGGGGGGATGTGTGGGATGATAAGGGGATGTGTGGGATGATGACAAGGGGATGATGAAGGGGGGATGTGTGGGATGATAAGGGGATGTGTGGGATGATGACAAGGGGATGATGAAGGGGGGATGTGTGGGATGATGACAAGGGGATGATGAGGATGTTAATGACGGGTCTGGATGATGACAGGGGGGGATGAGGTATTTCCCACCCTAGGCTTATACTCGAGTCAATAACTTTTCCTGGGATTTTGGGTTGAAATTAGGGGTCTCGGCTTATACTCGGGTCGGCTTATACTCGAGTATATACGGTACTTTATCTTCTTCGCGTATAAATTATATAACACCGTATGACCCGGAATCGCGCAAATTGCAGGTGTGAATTCACCTGCTATTTGACACGATCGCCGACATGGGGGGGGGGGGGGGGGGGGTTTGTCTAATGACCCCCCCTGGGCATGATATCGATTAGCAGGCACCCCGGTCCGGTCCCCGCCCGCTGTTGAGCAGGTACTGAAATTCCCACGGCCGTACATGTATGTCATAGGTCCTTAAGTACCAGGGTCCCATGACGTACCGGTACGACATGGGTCCTGAAGAGGTTACGAAAAAAACAGTTATCATCCGTTCTTACCAGTTATTGCATCCGGGTTTTCTTCATCCATTAGTGTAAAATAACGGCAGTGAAAAAGCAGGATGATACCTGTAGTGTGAAAGGGGCCATACATGGAAATATTTGGACAAGGTATGTCTCAATTTAATTGTCATAAACGGAGCCAGTACAATGGGTGTTTTTCAATAACCAAAGAAACCGTAAAATTGTCCCTGTATTGGTCAATATCTAAATTTATTGCCTGTTCATGTGTCTATAATCTGTCTATAAGAGGCAAGTCTACATTGCTTAGGAAAGCTTTGGATTCATCACGGCAAAGACTTCAAAGATTTGACCTGAAAGAGTTTTCCAATTAAAACTCATCCCTGATCTGCACGATTGGTCATATTTGTCAGATTGTTGGATTCCAACCAGTGAAACCCTCACAGATCATGAGAACAGGGGTCCCAAAGCCCCTTGGTTGTGTGGTATCACTACATTCAACTCTATGGCTCCAATGAATATAGCCAATAACAGCGTTAAAGGTATTATCCAGCATTAGAAAAATTGTTGCAGGTTGTGTGTGGTTTTGCAGGTCAGTTCCATTAAAGTAAATGGATTTTAAAAATGATGTTGTGTTCAGATTTACTATAGTTTACCTCTTGTCAGTATAGAATGAAGGCATAGAATAATGTAATACAGATGGTATATGCTATGGGATGATGGGGAAGTGAGAACTGCATTTCCCCATAGATAGCTCCGGTTTGTAGAGGAAGTATACTAGCTGTACATGTACTTCTCTAATGGAAACATGGCGGTTCATTAAAGGTGAAACTACACTTAGTAACATAATATTAAAGGGTACCTCTCATCAAATAAACGTTTGATATATTTTAGATTAATGAATGTTGAATAACTTTCCAATAGCATGTTAATGAAAAATATGCTTCTTTCTATTGTATTTTTCCCGATCAGTCCCGTCAGCAAGCATTTCTGACTCATGCTGGAGTCCTAAACACTCAGAGCTGCCAGCCTGCTTTGTTCACAGCCAAACAGGCTGTGAACAAAGCAGGCTGGCAGCTCTGAGTGTTCTCCTTTGTGAACAAAGCAGACTGGCAGCTCGTAGTGTTTAGGACTCCAGCATGAGTCTGAAATGCTTGCTGCCAGGACTGGTAGGGAGACCCCTAGTGGTAATTTCTTCAAAGTGGAAAATTAAATAGAAAGACGCATATTTTTTAATAACATGCAATTGTAAAGTTATTCTGCATACATTAATCTATAATATATCAAAAGTTTTTTTTGATGAGAGGTACCCTTTAAGTAACAGGTGTAAACACCAGAGCATTTAGCATGTAATATCCTCCAAATAAAAGCTCTAAAGTGGGCATCTCCCCAAACCCAGATGAATAAATGAGACTTGTGTCTTTGAGAAAATTACAGTTTTTTATTTCCTTTTTGCTTTGTTCTTTTTTTCTTCCTTCAGTTTCTTCTTCGATACAGTTGGAGACTTGGCCTTGGAGTAGAGATGGTAACCTATCAGCCCGAGAAGGGTGGGCACTAAAGCAATGCAAAGCATGGGGAGCACGTCATTTACAAGAGTCTGCCACTGCGTGGGCTTAGACAGGGATATGACTTCAGTCTCAAACTGTAGCACTGCATCACCTGTAGAGAAAAACACATATGTCTAACATTGCTATGCACATATATGAAATAACATAAAATACAATATTATAAATATATAACAAGTTCTGCTTAATTAATGCACATTGTTACAAACAAATTAAATATCTGGGCATTACAACAATGAAGCTTGTGTTTAAATCAAAATTTCCCCATAGAGGAATTCTTGGGGAATTTCTATAATCACTAATAACCTGGTGCATCAGCTCAAAGCTACAGTAATGTCCAAAAATATCCAAAAATAATGTTTACCCTGTAAACTATCAAACTTAAAGGGCTACTATAGTAATTATAGTAAAAAAACAAACAAGTTTTGACATATTTTCCTTGACATATTCTCCCCAACTGCCTATCAAATCCGACCTTTTCCTTTCATCAGTCTATACAGTGAAAAAGTCAGATTTGGCGGCAGACCGAGGAGCGGTGCATGGGGCCTTTTGATGGCAAGAATAGCTTAACCCCTTAAGGACTCAGGGTTTTTCCGTTTTTGCACTTTCGTTTTTTTCTCCTTACCTTTTAAAAATCATAACCCTTTCAAATTTCCACCTAAAAATCCATATTATGGCTTATTTTTTGCGTCGCCAATTCTACTTTGCAGTGACATTAGTCATTTTACCCAAAAATGCACGGCGAAACGGAAAAAAAATCATTGTGCGACAAAATCGAAGAAAAAACGCCATTTTGTAACTTTTGGGGGCTTCCGTTTCTACGCAGTGCATATTTCGGTAAAAAAGACACCTTATTATTCTGTAGGTCCATACGGTTAAAATGATACCCTACTTATATAGGTTTGATTTTGTCGCACTTCTGGAAAAAATCATAACTACATGCAGGAAAATCTATACGTTTAAAAATGTAATCTTCTGACCCCTATAACTTTTTTATTTTTCCACGTACAGGGCGGTATGAGGACTCATTTTTTGCACCGTGATCTGAAGTTTTTATCTGTCTGACTTTTGTTTTGATCGGACTTTTTGATCACTTTTTAATGGTATAAAAAGTGACCAAAAACTTTGGAATTTTTTTGCGCGTACGCCATTGACCGTGCGGTTTAATTAATGATATATTTTTTATAGTTCGGACATTTACGCACGCGGCGATACCACATATGTTTTTTGTTTTTTTTACACTGTTTTATTGTTTTTATGGGAAAAGGGGGGTGATTCAAACTTTTATTAGGGAAGGGGTTAAATGACCTTTATTAACACTTTTTTTTTTTTAATTTTTTTTGCAGTGTTATAGTTCCCATAGGGACCTATAACACTGCACACACTGACCTTTTACACAGATCACAGGCGTGTATTAACACGCCTGTGATCAGCATTATCGGCGCTTGACTGCTCCTGCCTGGATCTCAGGCACGGAGCAGTCATTCGTCGATCGGACACCGAGGAGGCAGGTAAGAGCCCTCCCGAACAGCCCGACTGAGCAGCCGGGTCACTTTCACTTTAGAAGCGGCGGTCAGCCGGCGCAGGACGTAAATATACGTCCTGGGTCATTAAGGGGTTAAGGTGCTTAACCTCTTAAGGACGCAGGGCGTATGGATACGCCCTGCATTCCGAGTCCTTAAGGACGCAGGGCGTATCCATACGCCCGTGGGAATTCCGGTCCCCACCGCTAGCCGGTTGGGGACCGGAGCCGGATGCCTGCTGAAATCGTTCAGCAGGCATCCCGGCATATCGCCCAGGGGGGTCATTATGCCAATTCAGTCCAGCGATCTGCGGCGATTCCGGGTCAATCGGGTCTCCAGTGACCCGGAATTACTGGCTGATCGGGACCGTCTCTGACGGCCCCGAACAGCCAGAGCCTGCAGGGGTGAGGTGGCACTGGATTACCGGCCGACCAATCAGGGCGCCTGCTGCGGGTGTCACTCCCGCACCCGCTCCGCCCCTCTTCCGGAGGACGTGAGCGGGAAGACGACCCCGGGTGCTGGGGACCCCGATCCCCGCGTCCATGTTGGGATCGGGGCCCCAGGAGCGACAGCGGCGGCGAGGGACAGTCCTGCGACGGAGCAGCAGCAGGAGGTGAGTTACAGCATCCTGCTGTTGCTTAGCAACAGCTCCCAGCATGCAAAAAGGGCATGCTGGGAGCTGTAGTTATGCAACAGCAGGAGGCAGACCACCACAACTCCCAGCATTCCCTTATGCAACAGCTGGAGGCACATTTTTTCTATGGAAAAGTGTACCTTCAGCTGTTGTATAACTACAACTCCCAGCTTGCACAAACAGCTAAAGTGCATGCTGGGAGTTGTAGTGGTGCATCTGCTGGTTGCATAACTACAACTCCCAGCATGCCCGTTGGCTGTCAGTGACTGCTGAGAGTTGTAGTTTTGCAACAGCTGAAGGCACACTGGTTGTGAAACTCAGAGTTTTTTTTACCTAACTCAGTGTTTCACGACCGGTGTGCCTCCAGCTGTTGCAAACTACAACTCCCAGCAGTCACCTTACACCATGCACCGTACATGCTGGGAGTTGTAGTTTTGCAACAGCTGGAGGCACACTGGTTTTGAAACACTGAGTAAGGTCACAAACTCAGTGATACATAACCAGTGTGCCTACAGCTGTTGCAAAACTAAAACTCTCAGCATGTACAGTCTGTCAGCGCATGCTGGGAGTTGTAGTTTTGCAACAGCTGGATGTCCCCCCCCCCCTTCCCAATGTGAATGTACAGGGTACACTCACATGGGCGGAGGCTTACAGTAAGTATCGGGCTGAAAGTTTGAGCTGCGGCAAATTTTCTGCAACAGCTCAAACTTCCAGCGAGAAACTACTGTGAACCCCCGCCCGTGCGACTGTACCCTAAAAACACTACACTACACTACCACAAAAAATAAAATAAAAAGTAAAAAACACTACATATACACATACCCCTACACAGCCCCCCTCCCCAATAAAAATGAAAAACGTCTGGTACTCCACGGTTTCCGGAACGCAGCTGTTGCAAAACAACTACTCCCAGTATTGCCAGACAGCCACTGACTGTCCAGGCATGCTGGGAGTTTTGCAACAGCTGGAGGCACCCTGTTTGGGAATCACTGGCGTAGAATTCCCCTATGTCCACCCCTATGCAATCCCTAATTTAGGCCTCAAATGCGAATGGCGCTCTCACTTTGGAGCCCTGTCGTATTTCAAGGCAACAGTTTAGGGTCACATATGGGGTATCGCCGTACTCGGGAGAAATTGTGTTACAAATTTTGGGGGGTATTTTCTGCTTTTACCCTTTTTAAAAATGTAAAATTTTTGGGAAAAGAAGCATTTTTTTACATTTGCAATAGGCGTGAAACGCCTGTGGGGTATTAAGGTTCACTTAACCCCTTGTTACATTCCCCGAGGGCTCTAGTTTTCAAAATAGTATGCCATGTGTTTTTTTTTTGCGGTCCTGGCACCATAGGGGCTTCCTAAATGCGGCATGCCCCCAGAGCAAAATTTGCTTTCAAAAAGCCAAATGTGACGCCTTCTCTTCTGAGACCTGTAGTGCGCCAGCAGAGCACTTTTCACCCCCATATGGGGTGTTTTCTGAATCGGGAGAAATTTGGCTTCAAATTTTGGGGGGTATTTTCTGCTTTAACCCTTTGTAAAAATGTAATTTTTTGGGGAAACCAAGCATTTTAGGTACATTTTTTTTTTTTTTTTTTTTACATATGCAAAAGTCGTGAAACACCTGTGGGGTATTAAGGTTCACTTTACCCCTTGTTACGTTCCCCCGAGGGGTCTAGTTTCCAAAATGGTATGCCATGTGGTTTTTTTTTGCTGTCCTGGCACCATAGGGGCTTCCTAAATGCGGCATGCCCCCAGAGCAAAATTTCCTTCAAAAAAGCCAAATGTGACTCCTTCTCTTCTGAGACCTGTAGTGCGCCAGCAGAGCACTTTTCACCCCCATATGGGGTGTTTTCTGAATCGGGAGAAATTGGGCTTCAAATTTTGGGGGGTATTTTCTGCTTTAACCCTTTGTAAAAATGTAATTTTGGGGGGAAACCAAGCATTTTAGGTAAATTTTTTTTTTTTTTTTTACATATGCAAAAGTCGTGAATCACCTGTGGGGTATTAAGGTTCACATTACCCCTTGTTACGTTCCCGAGGGGTCTAGTTTCCAAAATGGTATGCCATGTGGGTTTTTTTGCTGTTCTGGCACCATAGGGGCTTCCTAAAGGTGACATGCCCCCCAAAAACCATTTGACGCTCCTTCCCTTCTGAGCCCTCTACTGCGCCCGCCGAACAATTAACATAGACATATGAGGTATGTGCTTACTCGAGAGAAATTGGGTTTCAAATACAAGTAAAAATTTTCTCCTGAACCGGTCCCTGAAAAAAGGCGAGTTTCAAAATTTTGTGAAAAATTGGAAAATTGCTGCTGAACTTTGAAGCCCTCTGATGTCTTCCAAAAGTAAAAACTCATCAATTTTATGATGCAAACATAAAGTAGACATATTGTATATATGAATAAAAAAAAAATTTTGGGAATATCCATTTTCCTTACAAGCAGAGAGCTTCAAAGTTAGAAAAATGCTAAATTTTCTAATTTTTCATCAAATTTTGGGATTTTTCACCAAGAAAGGAAGCAAGTTACCACAAAATTTTACCAGTAAGTTAAAGTAGAATATGTCACGAAAAAACAATCTCCGAATCAGAATGATAACTAAAAGCATTCCAGAGTTATTAATGTTTAAAGTGACAGTGGTCAGATGTGCAAAAAATGGCCGAGTCCTTAAGGTGAAAAAGGGCTCAGTCCTTATGGGGTTAAAGGGGTACTCCGGTGGAAAACTTTTTTTTTTTTAAATCAACTGGTGCCAGAAAGTTAAACAGATTTGTAAATTACTTCTATTAAAAAATCTTAATCCTTCCAGTACTTATTAGCTGCTGAATACTACATAGGAAACTATTTTCTTTTTGGAACACAGTGCTCTCTGCTGACATCAGGAGGACAGTGCTCTCTGCTGACATCTCTGTCCATTTTAGGAACTGTCCATAGCAGCATGTGTTTGCTAGGGGATTTCCTCCTACTCTGGACAGTTCTTAAAATGGACAGAGATGTCAGCAGAGAGCACTGTGCTCGTGATTCAGCAGAGAGCTCTGTGTTCCAAAAAGAAAAGAATAAAGAAAATAATTTCCTCTGTAGTATTCAGCAGCTAATAAGTAACTAGAAGGATTAAGTACCCGGAGTACCCCTTTAAGTAGTGTGAAGTGGCCTCCAGACTCTTTACCAACAGACGATGGTGGTGGAGAGAAGAGTCGGACATGCTAGATTTTTGCATTCTGCACTCAATATTCCATAATGGCAAAGTGAAAACAAATGACTAAACTCAACTATTGCATTGACATAAGCATTTACTCAACAGTTAACGCACCAATGGCAACAATGAAACCCTACAGTCTTCTAAGGTATGATATATATTGCACTGACAGAAAATGAGATTAAAATATAACATTTAATTATTTCAATGATAAAAAGCTCCAAAAAACATTTAAAAAAAACACATACAAATGTGCCGCCATCTAAGTGTCCACGTTATAGTGTAATATCGCAGCAATGTCTATAGTCAGTCCAGGACTCACATCAGGTCACAGGTGAAAAATATTATCCTCATAAGATTATGTACTTCTGTATCATATAGTAGGCTTCACAGATACACAGATGATGTGTAATCCATGAGTCCATATGTCTATTGCAGCAACCCCTTATTATGCATAGCTTGTTAATACAGTTCTTGTAATCAAGGATGTGGAATACCTATCGCCCGACGCCCGGGACATGCAGTTTCAGGCGCCGGGCAGGTGAATTTTTCCGGCCCTTAGTCCTGCTTCGGGAAAGCAGAGCTGGACCTGACAAGCGCGGAGGCGCTCAGCAGTCTGTATGCAGCGGGCTCCGGACTCGCGCCCACTCCATATTGTGCAGCCCTCAGCTGTTCTCAGTAGCCGGGGCCACCGCCCCTCAATGCAAGCCTATGGGAGGGGGCATGATAGCTGTCATGCCCCCTCCCATAAACTTGCATTGAGGGGCGGAGCGTGAGGTCACATGGGGGCGGAGGCGTGAGGTCAAACGCCGTCGGCCCTGTGGTCGCCGGTAATCAGACCCCGGAGCGAACATGCTCCGGGGACTGATTACAAACGGGGTGCCGCGTGCAAGATCACGGGGGTCCCCAGCAGCGGGACTCCCACGATCAGGCATCTTATGCCCTATCCTTTGGATAGGGGATAAGATGTCTAAGTACCGGAGAACCCCTTTAAAAGACACATTAACCCCATCCATGTTAAAAGTTCAAATCACCCCCTTTTCCTATATAAAAACATAATAATAATAAACATATTTAGTATCGCTGCGTGCGTAATTGTACGAACTATTAAAATATAACATTATGTATCCCATACGGTAAATGACATAAATAAAAAAAATAAAAAACCATAGAATTGCAATTTTTATAAGATCCCAGAAAAAAAATGTTAAAAAGTGATTAAAAAAAAGTCAGATCAATACCAAAATGGAACCGATACAAAGAACTGATTATGGCGCAAAAAATGAGCTATCATACAACCTGGTATACGATGTCCCGGCTCGGCAAGTGAGAGGCTGAGTGCACTGTCATGTAGGGAGCTCTGGCTGGCTACTTACATGACAGTGCGCTCAGCCTATCACCGGCCGAGGCGGGACATTGAGTGGCCGGTGATACGCTGCCGGCTCTGTGACATTCCTGTCCCCAGGAAGCAGCAAGAGGATTGCGGCGGAGAACCGTGAGGCCGGTACCTGAGTAATGGGGGAACGTAGGAAGGTGAGTTAAAGTTTAGTTTGTTTATTTTTGCAGCCCGGGCACAATAATATGTAATATTCATGCAGTACAGATGTCCTTTAATACATTTACCACACCTATTATATGTGCATGACAAGAATTAGGTACTGAGTAACATATAACTTTTTGTGTTGTCTGGCTTTGCTCTCTTTTGAGGCACACATTCATCTTTTATCTATTAAAATTATCCTAATTTTAGAGTTCTGCTATTTCAATACTGATGGGGGATATTCTGGATTAAATAACAATTTTATTAAAGGGGTATTCCAGGCCAAAACTTTTTTTTATATATCAACTGGCTCCATAAAGTTAAACAGATTTGTAATTTACTTCTATAAAAAAAATCTTAATCCTTCCAATAGTTATTAGCTTCTGAAGTTGAGTTGTTGTTTTCTGTCTAACTGCTCTCTGATGACTCACGTCCCGGGAGCTGTGGAGTTCCTATGGGGATATTCTCCCATCATGCACAGCTCCCAGGAAGTGACATCATCATTGAGCAGTTAGACAGAAAACTTCAGAAGCTAATAACTATTGGAAGGATTAAGATTTTTTTATAGAAGTAATTTACAAATCTGTTTAACTTTCCGGAGCTAGTTGATATATATAAAAAAGGGTTTTGCTTGGAATACCCCTTTAAGCAGTAAAAAACAAAACAAAAAAAAAACCCTTATACAATAAGAGATTCAGCTCAACATGTCATGGAAAAATAGGATTAGAAAGGATCATGTATTTACCTGGTATAGAAGGTGGGAATCCTCTCTTTCCATAAGCCAAATGAGGGGGGATGACCACTTTACGTTTCTCCCTGATAATAAAGTAATCACAGGATTATTGAGGTGGTACACGCAGCATCCAAATGCAGTGGTGTCCGCTTACCTCCGGAGCCGAATCTCCGACACACCTGTGCTGTCACGGACCCGCCGGTCCCGCCCCGGCTTCAACAGCGTATAGAAGGAAGGATTGTCCGGCACCAGGTATGCTCTAAAAGATTGCTTTTATTCATGCCATAGCAAGGAAACAGACATCACAGGACTGTGGTTATCTGACGCGTTTCGCCGGCGAAACGCGTCAGATTACCACAGTCCTGTGATGTCTGTTTCCTTGCTATGGCATGAATAAAAGCAATCTTTTAGAGCATACCTGGTGCCGGACAATCCTTCCTTCTGTACACGCAGCATGGTATTAATCGTAGCTTCGATCCTACTGTGATACTGATAGAAAATGAGTTCAATCATAACACTAGCACTAAAGAGGAATCTATCCTGCTGTAATGGAGGTGTGGAAGACGCAACAGCAGATTGTTGGAAATTCCAAATACAAGCTGCCCTGGGAGCCACCGGCGGGAGATGGTAGGTGTCACTGTGTTAAAGTCTGATCAGGCTTCATCTCAAGTTGGTATCCGCAGAAAAACACTTAAAAGGAACCAATCAGCAGATTTTAGCAAAGCATTATATATGCTAAAATCATTATCCTCACCATCCCCGGTGGACGTTTGTGCCCCCAGGGATGGTGAAGATATTAAGTTATAAAGTCCCCCCGGCCGCCCGGCAAGTAGTCCTGGGCGGGGACTTCTACTTACAAGCACCCGTTGCTCCACATTGCTCTGGCCGTGGCCCTGACGGCTTGAATGGCGGCTCGCGTCACCGCTCTGCTCCGTCTTCTTAAGGAGCAGAGCGATGATGCGAGCAGTCATTAAAGCCGCCGGGGCGGGGCCACGGGCAGAGCAATGTGGAGCAACGGGTGCTGGTAAGTAGAAGTCCCCGCCCAGGGGACTACTTGCCGGGCGGACTTTATAAGTTAATATCGTCACCATCCCTTGGGGCACAAACGTCCCCCGGGGATGATGGGGATAATGATTTTAGCATATATAATGCATTGCCAAGTGTTATATATGCTAAAATCTGCTGATTGGTTCCCTTTAAAGGGGTACTCCGGGGGAAAATTCTTTTTTTAAATCAACAGGTGCCAGAAAGTTAAACAGATTTGTAAATTATAATATAATTTTATATAATAATATAATATATAAAAATCTTAATCCTTCCAGTACTTATCAGCTGCTGTATACTATAGAGGAAGTTATTTTCTTTTAGAATTTCCTTTCTGTCTAACCACAGTGCTCTCTGGTAACACCTCTGTCCATGTCAGGAACTGTCCCAATGCAGGAGAGGTTTGCCACAGGGATTTTCTCCTGCTCTGGACAGTTTCTGACACAGACAGAGGTGTCAGCAGAGAGCACTGTGGTCAGACAGAAAAGAACTTCCTGTGGAGCATACAGCAGCTGATAAGTACTGGAAGGATTAAGATTTTTAAATAGAAGTAATTTACACATCTTTTGAACTTTCTAGCAACAGTTGTCTTTTTTTCTTTCCCCAGAGTACTCTTAAGGTTTATGCTTTCCCCAAACTGCAAAGAGCAACATTATCTGGATGAGCAAAATACCCCACCAAATTTTATGGAATAAAATATAGCTACATCAGTATAAGGGTGCATTCACACCACGTTTGTGCAATACGGCTGCAGGATCCGGTGGGGAAATGTAAAAATCATCCGGACCCGTGCCGCAATCCATTCATTTGAATGAGCAGAACTGAGTCAGATAGTCAGATCAGTTTTATTGCCGGACTAAAAACTGTGGCAGACCATGATTTTCAGCCTGGCAACAAAAACCGGCTACGGTCCAGAATGGAGGGGGGCACGGGTTAGCCGGGGATACGGCAGCAGACGGTTTTTAAATTCTCCCTTCTCCCAGACGTTTTGCACTAACGTGGTGAGAATGCACCCTAATAATATGTTACTTGCAGAGAGTTTTCTTACTCTGACATTCAGGGCACAATACACAATCGAGTTGTTATATCATTTCCTTATCCTACTGAAATGGATTGTTGTCTAGAAACCCTTTCTGAGCCCAAATCTATGTCTATGGGGGGATAAGTTTAACATACATGGAGGTAACAAGTAGTATAACTCAGATTCCTGTCTGCTTACCAAGTTCTCCTCAACTAGAGTTCATACCATCCAAACCTTGAGGGGTTCACAGACCTTTTGTCTTCTAAAACACAGAGATTCCAGCTGTTGCCAAACTACAACTCTCATCATTCCCAGACAACCTTTGCCTGCCTGGGAATGATGAAGGTTGTAGTTTAGCAACTCCTGGAGGCTCACTGTTGCAAAACTACACTCCCATCATCCTTAGACAGTCTTTGGTAAACTGTTGCTTAAAGGAATATTATTTGACTACGCTACGAGGGCTGTAAAGTTATTGTAGTTCATAATATAGTGTCTGTATCCATGTTTCATCTGTGTGGTCTCACAATTGTTATGTTAACAGCATACAAAATGAGTGTCATCTCTGGGTTTTCCAGGTTGCAATGAGGCCTAAGAAATTACATCACTAGTCAGGTGTTCAGAGGGAGCCTGTATTTGCTTTAATCGGTGGAGCGACCGCTGGGTCGGAGGGAGATCATTCTATTTTTGCAACAGCTGGAGACACCCTGGTCAGAAAACACAGGTGTGTTTCAATAGGTGGGGTGGCTGATGTGTGGGAGGGAGAAAAGTGACCTCACACTTACAAACAAGGAATCATGGGATTTGTAGTTTAAGGAAACAAACTTCAACACAGCCATTTAGCTCCAAGAGAAGCGCGGATCCTTCCTAAGCATGTCCATTACTGTCTGGCAGATCCGTACTAAAATCACCTTATGGTGGATAACCCCTTTAACCCCCGTCATTCCCACACAGCCAAAGGCTGCTTGAATGCTCACTCAACACTATTCTCAACCTATTCACTGTCTTATGATAATATTGGATGAAATCATAACTGTAAAAATCTATTTGCCTTAAAATACCAGCATGATGGATGAAAATCCCCAGGCGACTGTCTGACAGCAGATCCATTGCTCTGGATCAGCTAATCTAGACTACTAGCCAAGAATAGCTTACAATGAAGACTATGATCTTGGCAAGTCTATCTTTAAAAATCTCAGGCTTGTGCAGTTCTGTGCATATTATAGAGTAAACTCTATTGACACGTAGTATTCCTTGTTTATGTCTCTACAATTCTTTGTATATGTCTAGTACATACAGTCATGGCCATAAATGTTGGCACCCCTGAATTTTTTCAAGAAAATTAAGTATTTCTCACAGAAAAGGATTGCAGTAACACATGTTTTGCTATACACAAGTTTATTCCCTTTGTGTGTATTGGAACTAAACCAAAAAAGGGAGGAAAAAAAGCAAATTGGACATAATGTCACACCAAACTCCAAAAATAGGCTGGACAGAATTATTGGCACCCTTTCAAAATAAGATTGTTTCAAGCATGTGATGCTCCTTTAAACTTAGTCTTTGCATTGTGTGTTTGTGTGTGCCACACTAAGCATGGACAACAGAAAGAGGAGAAGAGAACTGTCTGAGGACTTGAGAACCAAAATTGTGGAAAAATATCTCCAGAGATCTAGATTTGCCTTTGTCCACAGTGCACAACATTATCAAGAAGTTTGCAACCCATGGCAGTGTAGGTAATCTCCCTGGGCGTGGACGGAAGAGAAAAATTTATGAAACGTGTCAACGCAGGATAGTCCGGATGGTGGATAAGCAGCCCCAAACAAGTTCCAAAGATATTCAAGCTGTCCTGCCAGCTCAGGGAGCATCAGTGTCAGCGCCAACTATCCGTCGACATTTAAATGAAATGAAACGCTATGGAAGGAGACCCAGGAAGACCCCACTTCTGACACAGAGACATAAAAAAGCAAGAGTTCATTTTGCCAAAATGAACTTGAGGAAGCCAAAATCCTTCTGGGAAAACGTCTTGTGGACAGATGAGACCAAGATAGAGCTTTTTGGTAAAGCACATCATTCTACTGTTTACCGAAAACGGAATGAGGCCTACAAATAAAAGCACACAGTACCTACAGTGAAATATGGTGGAGGTTCAATGATGTTTTGGGGTTGTTTTGGTGCCTCTGGCACTGGATGCCATGAATTTGTGCCATGAAAGGCACACATGAAGGCATCATGAAATCTGAGGATTACCAACGCACTATACAGCCCAGTGTCAGAAAGCTGGGTTTGCATCTGAGATCTTGGGTCTTCCAGCAGGACAATGACCCCAAACACACCTCAAAAAGCACCCAGAAATGGGTGGCATAAAAAAACTGGACAGTTCTGAAGTGGCCAGCAATGAGTCCAGATCTAAATCCCATTGAACACCTGTGGATAGATCTTAAAATTGCTGTTTGGAAAAGGCGCCCTTTCAATAAGAGAGACCTGGAGCAGTTTGGAAAGGAAGAGTGGTCCAACATTCCGACTGAGAGGTGTAAGAAGCTTATTGATCGTTATAGGAAACGACTGATTTCAGTTATTTTTTCCAAAGGGTGTGCAACCAAATATTAATTTAAGGGTGCCAATAATTTTGTCCAGACCACTTTTGGAGTTTGGTGTGACATTATGTCCAATTTGTTTTCTTCCCTCCCTTTTTTAGGTTTAGTTCCAATATACACAAAAGGAAAAAACATGTGTATAGCAAAACATGTGTTACTGCAATCCTTTTCTGTGAGAAATACTTAATTTTCTTGAAAAAAATGTCAGGGGTGCCAACATTTACGGCCATGACTGTATATCTGTATGGACATATTTTGTTTTCTTTAGGTACTCTAAACTACAATGGTGGCTTTTCCAATTAGTTCTTCATGAACCATAACATAATGGATTTTTTTTGCATATGCATAAAGTGGTATTGAGCTTTCCCCAGATACGTTTGCTATAATAATGTTAGAACATTTAAAAGACAAATTTGCATACCAACCACAGAGTGTGAAATACGTTCAATAACACGAGATTAAATAATGTCAAGCAAGACAGCGGCAATGATTTCATTTCATTGCAATCTGACTAATTCCACAAGAGACATCCATGATTCTATTTATTATGGCTTGGTCCAATGCTCGCTGGCTTTCCCTGGCATGGAAAATGATTCGCCATTAGAAAGGCGATGTGTTTTATAGACCAACGACCTTTTAAGTCCTGCCAGGGCTGTCTGGGCGAATCAGTCATTTGCTGTTGACACAGTGTGATGGTTGGAGTGTGAAAAGAACAAACATCCGAGATCGGGCTTTATACTATGCACACAACAGTTTTGTCATCTACATATAAAATACCATTTATTGTGACCTTAAAAGAGCTGGTTAAAAGGTTATGGAGATAAGCTGAGGAAGGAGACTATGCTAGAACTGAGTGCATAACATTGAGATTCACTTGATACAGGGTGCAAATTTGTGTGCATTGTTTTCCATAGAAAACCACTGTGGCCACCTTGGTGACTGTCCATTCTGTCGTAAAGTTAAATATTAAGGGGCCTCTCTTCAGATACAAATATTTTTCACAATGGATACTCACCTCACCCTTTCCCTGCCGCAGTACCTGCTTATCTTTACTTCCTGATCTCATCTTCACACACAGGAAATACTTGCTCAGCCAATCTGTGAATGGCTGAGTATTTCCAGTGTGCTCAGCAAGTAGAGGGTCCGAGCAGCAGCAAAGAGGGATCAGTGAGGTGAGCAACTTTTATTTTTCAACTAGTCTGTTTCCTTTAAAGGGGTACTCCCATGGAAAACTTTTTTTAATCAATTGGTGCCAGAAAGTTAAACAGATTTGTAAATTACTTATATTAAAAAATCTTAATCCTTCCAGTACTTTTTAGGGGCTATATACTACAGAGGAAATGTTTATCTTTTTAGATTTCTCTGATGTCATGACCACAGTGCTCTCTGCTGTCCATTTTAAGAACTGTCCAGAGCAGGAGAAGATCCCCATAGCAAACATATGCTGCTCTGGACAGTTCCTAAAATGGACAGCAGAGAGCACTGTGGTCATGACATCAGATAAATCTAAAAAGATAAACATTTCCTCTTTAGTATACAGCCCCTGAAAAGTACTGGAAGGTTTAAGATTTTTTAATAGAAGTAATTTACAAATCTGTTTAACTTTCTGGCACCAGTTGATTTAAAAAAAAAAAATACGTTTTTCACCGGAGTACCCCTTTAATGGAAATCTGTCATCAGTTTCTGCACTAACCTGTTGGTACAGGCAGCTGGTGAAGGTGACACTGATGACAATGGTACTTACCTCATCCTGCTCCATGGGCTGGTTCACCGGCTATCTTTTTTGGTATCTTCCGCTCTGGGGCCGACTTAAAGCATAGGTAGAGCTTCGTGATGTCACCGCTGCTGTTTTCTAGCAGCGAGACCCAGCAGAGAGGCAGGAGCGGTGACATCACAAAGCTCCATCAATGCTCCAAGTAGGCCCCAGAACGGAAGATACAGCAGAAGATAGCATGTGAACCGGACCACGGAGCTGGATCAGGTAAATATGGTTGTCATCATTGTCACCTGCACTACCTGTCTGTACCGACAAGTTAGTGCAGGTGACACTGATAACAGATTTCCTTTAAAAAAAAGTTTTGCATCCCCAGATGACCCCTGACATAGTGAATATAAAAGTTGAACATTTTTTTTGATAAAATATTACATTTTGACATCGATTTTACCTCCACAGCCGTATTATACAGTTCATATTTCTAGCTCAGCGTTACAGGTAAGAAAATCCTTAGATAATGCAAGTCAGCAACATCCCTCATCTCGAACAGGTTTGAGGGGGTCACAAAAGATCCAACCTAGCTCTACCATTAAAACACTTTCCTTTTACGACAGGATCCTGTATATATCACTCTGTCTATTATTTATTTCCAGGCAACCTAGCTATGTTGTTCAAAGATATGTTGCCTAAATCTCCCGGATTACAGAACAAAGAGAAGACGGAGAGAAGGAGATGTAGGAGCTGACATTTGTGTTTCTGGAGGAAAATCTCATCAAGTGCTTTAATCCACATGATACTTTCTATAGATGGGAATATCAAATACTAAAACTTCATAAAAGCCAAGACGGTGACAACTCAACAAAGGGAGACAGACAGCGGAATGGCAATTTATGTGGAAGCCACAAACAGAATGGATGGCTTTGTGGGTTGTGTTGCATATCATGTAAAAGATTAGATGTGATAGGATATTTATTAAACATATTACCGTAAACCCAATTCCACAGCAGAGTACTATACAATAAAGTAGTAGGTTAGTGAAAAGGATCATCATACTGTGTGTTATTGACATTACACTGGTTCCAATATACTCACCCAACACACATTCCTAGAAGGCTCTTTTCTAGACCTGTGAATATAGAAAAAAAAAATCTCAGTTCAATGACTATAGAATTTCTGAATTAAATACATGTTCATTTGCTTTTAATATATTTATTAGCTCATAAATGAAAGAAAACAAGATAACAGTAGAGCTTACTGCACACTGCTTTATTACTGAATGTAAGGTATGCCTGTCATTTCAGATAACTTTTCAGGATAAGTTGTCATGTGTATGTACATGATGAGGTTTTTTTTTACTATATTTTCCCTCTGTAAGCTGGGCTAGCAGGTGGAGACTAGCTGCTATGATGTCTCCTATACGCCGCACATACAGAAGAGGGGGTATCCTATTCCACTACAGCATTCCCTCAGAAGCAGCAGCATCAAGGATATTATAAAACAGTACTAAGTAATCTATGCATTCTTTCTGTCTTCTTCTGGCACTCTTTAGCCAATCCCCCCTACATTTTTATAGGCAGCATATAACTTAATCCTTCAGTGAGCTCCTTTTTAAGCTGTGAATGATAAAATTAAAGTGGATGGCAAAAATGGTGCCTAATAAGAAAAAAAAAGTGGCATTTGTCTGATACAATACATTATTGTTTGTACTATTGATTTTTGCAATCAACAGAGGCCATTTAATGTATAAAAGTATGCAGTAAGCTCTTAAGCTCCCTCTAGTGGGGGTTGTATTTAGTCAGAACTTTATGTTTTAGGTCTATGACTTTGCAGGGAATTTAGAGCCCTATATAGGAGCTTGGAACTACATAGATATAAAAAAAAAAAAAGAGAGCCTATTCATATATGTTCATAGTACCCTGGTTAACTACTGCGCCACTATCTCAACTGCAATGAAACCCCACTACTGTGCAGGCATTATTTGATATCCTAGAATTTGAATTTTTAATGTAATAGTTGTAGGTCTGTTCATTTGATTGTCCTTGATGAACATGTGTCTTTTTTCAACAATACTATGTAGTATTCCTAAAATTATTATCACGTCAAAAATGGGTGCCAAAATGTGGCACTTTTTGGGGCCTCTGCTTTCGCAGAGGTCATGTCCATTACCTTGTGAGCTCCATCCCTTGGTTAATTAAGGCAAAAAAATGTCTTAAAAATGTGGCCTAAATCATGTAAGACAATTTTTTTTTTTGGTGCAAATTGCACAACATTTTAAGATTTTTTGGCACATGCAGTTTTATTCCCCACTCCAATGTTCCCCAGTGTTCAGGGTGGGGTCACTGGTTGCCATTGAGTCCAGGTGTGTGGACTCTTAATTAGCAGCTGATAAACAGCTAGCCCTTTGCATTCACTTCCAGGCAGTGGAGGAGAGGGGTGGTATCTGGTAACTATAAAAGCAAGTACACTAAGCGATTGTTTGAGCTAGTGATTATGTGTCTGTATACAAGAGTATGAAGTATACAAGTGAGTGCAAATATAAAAGTGAGAGGGACTTAAAATTAAGGGAATACTGTAAGAAGTATTGTGAGCACTGAGTGCATTTTTGTGAGTTTTTTCCCCCTCTTTCTCTGTCTGGGAGGAATACAGGTGGAGAGTGGGTGGAGTAGTTAAATAATTAGCAGCTGATAAATTGCAGCTGTTTGCAGCCAGCTAGCCCTTTGCATTCACTTCCATGAAGTGGAAGAGAGAGGTGATATCTGGTAACTATAAAAGCAAGTACACTAAGCGATTGTTTGATCTAGTGATTGTGTGTCTGTATACAAGAGTGTGAAGTATACATGTGAGTGTAAGAATAAAAGTGAGAGGGAATTAAAATTAAGGGACTTTAAATTCAGGGAGTTTAATGGAAATATGTCCAGTGTGCATCTTGCACAATGTATGCAATCCTTAAATAGCAGTTTAAGGGGCATATTGTTGTGCGAGATGTGTGCAAGTTGTTCATTTGGAAGCCCAGATCCTGGATCTAGAAGAGCAACTGGCAACACTGAGACGCATTGACAACTTGGAGAGGAGTCTCCTGCTCACTGAGCAAGTACTCTCTGGGGTATAGGTGGGGGAAGATAGTGGGACAGAGGTGCAGGACAGTCAGGCAGCTAGCTGGGTTACAGTTACAAAATGGGGTAGAGGGAAAAGTGTCAGGGAGGCTAGTCCTGAACTGGCACACCACAACAAGTTTGCCCTGTTGGCAGATGAGGGGGATGCCATTTCAGAGCTTGCAGTACTGCAGAAGGACTCTGTCTCTGACCGCCAGGGGGGGTGTCTGCTCCAGTAAGGAGGGAGGGAGGAGTGCAGGGCAGGCCAGACAGGTACTGGTACAGGGGACTCAATTATTAGGGGGACAGACAGGGTGATCTGTCACAAAGACCCGGATCGCCGAACAGTGAGTTGTTTTCCTGGCGCTCGAGTTCGGCACATCGCGGATCGAGTTGACAGGTTGCTGGGTGGGGCTGGAGAGGACCCAGCAGTCATGGTACAAATTGGCACCAATGACAAAGTAAGAGGTAGGTGGAGTGTCCCTAAATATTATTTCAGGGACTTAGGCCGCAAGCTTAAGGCAAGGACCTCCAAGGTAATATTTTCTGAAATATTACCTGTACCACGAGACACACCAGAGAGGCAGCGGGAGATTAGGGAGGTAAACAACTGGCTCAGAAGCTGGTTTAGGAAGGAGGGGTTTGGGTTCATGGAGAACTGGGCCGACTTTGCTGTCGGAAACCGGCTCTACCGTAGGGACGGGCTGCACCTCAATGGGGAGGGTGCAGCAGTGCTTAGGGAGAAGATGGCCAGAAGGGTGGAGGAGTGTTTAAACTAGGGACTGGGGGGGGACCTACAACATAGAGGGGGAAGATAGTGTAAATAGAGAGGGGGGACTTATTAATATACCTGGGGGTGGAGCGGAGGGAGGGCTTAGAATATTTAATAGCGATAAGGCTTCATAGGAAGAAAAAAGATACACCATTGAATTGCATGTTGACTAATGCCAGAAGTCTGTCCAATAAAACAGAGGAACTGGAGTGGTTGATGTCTGAGGAGGATTATAACATAGTGGGTGGAGACTTGGTTGGACGATAGCTGTGACTGGGCGGTAAACATACAGGGTTATAGTCTATTCAGGAAGGATCGGACAAAACGGAATGGGGGAGGAGTTTGTCTTTATGTGAAATCGAGTCTGAAGGCCGCACTGCGGGAGGATATATGGGAGGAAAACGATAATGTGGAGTCATTATGGGTAGAAATATATGGAGATGAAAATAAAAAAATTCTGTGCAAGTAGAAGGACGCCTAGGAAATAGTGATCAGAATATAATACATTATAATTTGTCATGCAATAAGGGAATCTCTTGAGGGGCCACAAAAACAATGAACTTTAGGAAGGCAAAGTTTGATCAACTCAGAGAAGCCCTTAACAAAATAAATTGGGATAATGTCCTAAAAAACAAGAATACTGACACTAAATGGGAGACTTAAAAATATCTTAAATTCTCACTGTAAGATGTGTATACCTTATGGGAATAAAATGGTCAGATATAAAAGAAAACCAATATGGATGAATAAAAATGTTAAGGGGGCAATAAATGGCAAAAATAAAGCATTTAAACTACTAAAAAAGGACGGCAGTGAAGAAGCATTAAAGATCTATACAGAAAAATGTAAAATATGTAAAAAACTGATAAAAGCCGCAAATATAGAGACAGAAAGACTCATTGCCAAAGAGAATAAAACTAACCCCAAAATGTTTTTTAACTATATAAATAGCAAAAAGATTAAAAATGAAAGTTTAGGAGGAAATTATAAACGGGGATCAGGAAAAACCAAATATATTAAACAAATTCTTCTCCGCTGTATTCACCGAGGAAAATTATATGCCAGGTGAAATACAGCGAGATAAGGTAAACTCCCCAGTACAGGTCGACTGTCTAACCCAGGAAGAAGTACAGTGCCGCCTACAAAAAATCAAAATAGACAAATCACCAGCTCCTTATGGCATTCACCCCGTGTTCTAAAGGAATTATGTAATGTAATAGACAGACCCCTATTTTTAATATTCAGGGATTCTATAGTAACAGCGACTGTTTCCCAGAATGTGGTACCAATATTTAAAAAGGGGTCAAAGATGACCCTGGGAATTATAGACCTGTTGGTTTAACCTCAGTTTTATGTAAATTGTTTGAGGGTTTTCTAAGGGATGCTATTTTGGAGTATCTTGATAAAAATAAATGTATGACTCCATATTAGCATTTCATTTTCCTCAGTGAATACAGTGGAGAAGATTTCCTCCTCATCATTTTTTAAAGGGCCTACACTTTCATTTTTAACCTTTTTGCTATTTATATAGTTAAACATTTTGGGGTTAGTTTTACTCTCTTTGGCTATGAGTCTTTCTGTCTCTATTTTCATGAGGGATCGATCCTGTCAAACTAACCTGATCAGCTTTTATGAGGAGGTGAGCTCCAGACTGGACCAGAGGAAATCGCTGGATGTCGTATATATCTGGATTTTTCCAAAGCATTTGATACGGTGCCACATAAAAGGTTAGTATATAAAATGAAAATGCTTGGACTGGGGAGAAAGTGGGTAAGTAACTGGCTCAGTGATAGGAAACAGAGGGTGGTTATTAATGGTACTTATTCTAATTGGGTGACTGTTACTAGTGGGGTACCACAGGGGTCAGTCTTGGGTCCTGTTGTATTTAATAATGACCTTGTAGAGGGGTTGAATAGTAAAGTAGCAATCTTTGCAGATGATACTAAACTCTGTAAAGCGGTAAACACTATAGAGGACAGTGCACTGTTACAAATGGATCTGGATAGGTTGGAGGTTTGGGCTGAGATGAGGTTCAACACTGATAAATGTAAGGTAATGCACATGGGGAAGAAAAATTCGGGCTGGGATTATGTAGTAAATGGGAGAACACTTGGGACGACTGATGTGGAAAAGGACTTAGGCGTTTCAGTTAATAGTAAATTTAGCTGTAGTGACCAGTGTCGGGCAGCTGCTGCTAAGGCAAATAAAATCATGGGGTGAATCAATAGGGGCATAAATGCCCACGACAAGGAGTAATTCTACCGCTGTACAAATCACTAGTCAGACCACACATAGAATACTGTGTACAGTACTGGGCACCAGTGTACAAGAAAAATCTAATGGAGCTGGAGAGGGTTCAAAGATGGGCAACCAGGGTAATACAGGGAATGGGAGGATTACAGTACCCAGAAATATTATCAGAATTAGGGTTATTTAGTTTAGAAAAAAGAAGGCTTAGGGGAGACCTAATAACTATGTATAAATATATCAGGGGACCGTACAGAGATCTCTCCCATTATCTATTTATACCCAGGACTGTATCTATGTTATGCGCTTCGGCCACACACGCTGGCCGTGAGCACATGGTCCCCTTACCTTCTGCTGCCCACGGGACTGGGACTCACATCGCGGGACGCGCCCGCATGTGAGCCCCAGTCTGTCACTCTCCGGGCGTTTCTCCTGCCTCTCTGCTCCGGCGCACGTGTCCCCATCCCCTAGGGCGCGTGCGCGCCGGAGCTTTAAGATTTAAAGGGCCAGCACGCTCATTAGTGTAATCCACCTGTGGCTCATTTATAAATTCCTCCACCCTCCTCAGTTCCCTGCCAGATCTTTGTTGCCTTGTGCCTTTGAGAAAGTGTTCCCCTGCATTGCCTTGCCGTGTATCAGATCTCTTGCTCTTGTGACTTGACCTTGCTCCTCTGCCGCCTGCCTACTGAACTCCTGCTTCGCTTTGACTACGCTACTGTGCCGCCTGCCCTTACCATCTGCTATCCAGACTACGAGCTGCCTTATTCCTCCTGTGCCTCGCATCTTCTCAGCCGCCTGTGTGGTCGAGCCTTGCCAGGGGTAGCGACCTGGGTGCTGCCTGCCGCAGCAAGTCCATCCCACTTTGCGACAGGCTCTGGTGAAAACCAGCAGCACCTTAGACTCCGCTCCCTGGTACGGTCCGAATCATCTGCCACACAGGTCCAGCGGATCCACATCCACCAGGGTTCCTGTCTTTAGAAACGTGAGTGTTACAATCTACAACAAGGGGGCATCCTCTACGTCTTGAGGAAAGAAGGTTTCTACACCAGCACAGATGGGTGTTTTTTACGGTGAGATGGTGGAATTGTCTGCCAGAGGAGGTGGTCATGGTGAACTCTGTAAAAGAATTTAAAAGGGCTATGGATGCATTTATGGAGAATAATAACATTACAGGTTATGGATTCTAGATCTATATGGACAGAAGGTTGATCCAGGGATCTAATTTGATGCCATATTTGGAGCCGGGAATTAGTTTTTTTACCTCGAGTATGAGGTTTTTTTTGCATTCATATGGATCAACTCAGTAGGGACTCATTAGGGTTATAGGTTGAACTTGATAGACTCTGGTCTTTTTTCAACCTTATGAACTATGTTACTATGTAAATACCCATCAGAATGGCTGATGAAGACCATAGGGTGACGCCACCCAAACGCCATGGCAGTTGAAATAAATGGGCCCAGAGTCTGTCCGAGCACGGACATATCGGCATGTCATTTTGACAGTTTCCCAACGTATCCGTACCTTGAAGACATTATTCGTTGGGTGAACGAGGCCTAGAAAGTGTTGCGGGACCCTGCTCCCTACACCTGCTTCATGCTGCCCATGGTATGGGCAGCATATAAAAGGTGACAGTCTCAAAACCTCCTTTTAACATGTCACTGGGGTATATGGTCACTAATCAAATGGAATTCTGTTTCGACAGGATGCATTCCTCAATAAGGTTATGTAGGATTGTAAAAGCATGACAGTTTTTTTCCTTTAAAAACAAACAAACAAAGTGGAAAAACACCCCAAAATAAATACACCACCCCTCTCCACAGGTTGAGCATGGTATCACAACTCAGCTACATTGACTTTAAAGGGGTATTCCGGTCTTAAATATCTTATCCCCTATCCAAAGGATGATGTCTGATTGTGGGGGGGGGGGGGGGCCCGCCGCTGGGACCCCCTGCGATCCTCGTGAAGCACCTGGTATTCTGTGTTGGGCGCTTCTCCCGAGACGGAGATGTGATGTTATGCCGATGCCCCCTCCATTCATGTCTATAAGAGGGGGCGTGTTTTCCTTCCTTTATAGGACTTGATCTCTCATATTTCCAACCCTTCTCCTAGTACTTCTTCTATTTTTTGTCTGTACAATAAAAGGGTATAAGGAAATAGTGTGGAGATAACACTACATACACATGCTCATTCCCTGTATGGGATACAGCCTCATATATTCTCCGTGTCTGTAACTAGACCCGGTTCTGAATAGATTTTTTTTGCAGATTCTGGGTTTGCGACACAGAATTATTAGGTGTCTACTGAGCTATAAACTAATAAAAGGGGTTTTACCACCAGGGAAACTTATCCTCCATCCACAAGGTTTCCTAAGGGATGAACTTGAATCCCACAGACAATAAATGGAAAGAGACGTGAGTATGCATACCGCAGCTCCATTACGGGGGTCCCAGCGGTCAGACCCCTGCCATCAGACATTTAGCCTATATCCTGAGAATAAGGGGATAAATGTCCATGGTGGCATAACCCGTTTAAGACAAACGAAGTACACATCAGAAGAAAACATTCATATGTGTAATAGTATACCTATAGACTGTAACAGGACACTTCAGACTGCATAAATGTTGGCACTTGGAGAAATGGAAAAAATAAGTTATATTTACTTGGGGATGACAAAATAATCCCTACTCTACATGCTAAAAGTTAGAAACATGGCGACCAAAAATGGCCATACATAGAACAAATAAACTAAGGTTAAATGATAAAATGGTTGTTAACTATCATCATTATGTACAAAGTACAAAGGGAACTTTTCTAACATGAATTGTTCTATTGGCATGGTTCATACATGTACACAGATCCAAGAAAAGGCCAGTATTTCTTTGTTCAGCTACTGCGCCATTTAAGCCTTTTCCATACAAGTGGTCCAACACTACTACTATATGTAGTGGTTTTGAGTAAATCCTGAGAAACATACTGGAAACTCAGATTACCTGGTATCACTTGTTTCTTCCCAAGCACCACCACAAGTGGATCCCGAGATAGGGAGCTATCGATCACGCGGCCATCATCAAGTCTTCCCTACGGACACAAAGAAACATATTCAATGTTAATCCTAATGAAACACAATAGGGGCAAGTTACCAAAACTATCTATGCTTTAGTGCAAACTTAGAGAGACAGTCTTCAAAGCATTAAAGGGGTACTACCGTGCTGAAAACTTATCCCATATCTAAAGAATAGGGGATAAGTTGCCTGATCGTGCTGGGTACCGCCGCTAGGGACCCCCGCGATCTCGCACGCAGCACCCCGCTCTCATCAGGCCCTGGAGCGAACATCCGCTCCGGGTCTGATGACTGCCGATCAAGGGGCCGGAGTATCAATACTTCACAGCTCCGCCCCCGTGTGACGTCAGGCTCCGCCCCTCAATGTAAGTCTATGGCAGGGAGCGAGACAGCAAAGGATAAGTTTTCAGCATGGTAGTACCCCTTTTCAGCACGGTAGTACCCCTTTAAGTGGTGGCTCAAGCTGTTTGATAAGTCTGGTACATTGTCAGGATTCGGCTGGCTGGAGGTGGATCCTCTGTGCCAGAGAGGGATTGGCGTGGACCGTGTCGGTGGACCGGTTCTAAGTTGCTACTGGCTTTCACCAGAGCCCGCCGCAAAGCGGGATGGTCTTGCAGCGGCGGTAGCAACCAGGTCGTATCCACCGGCAACGGCTCAACCTCTCTGACTGCTGAGATAGGCGCGGTACAAGGGATTAGACAAGAGCAAGGTCGGACGTAGCAGAAGGTCAGGGCAGGCAGCAAGGATCGTAGTCAGGGGCAACGGCAGGAGGTCTGGAACACAGGCTAGGAACACACAAGGAAACGCTTTCACTGGCACAATGGCAACAAGATCCGGCAAGGAAGTGCAGGGGAAGTGAGGTAATATGGACAGGGAGCAGGTGGAAGCTAATTAGGCTGATTGGGCCAGGCACCAATCATTCGTGCACTGGCCCTTTAAATCTTAGAGAGCTGGCGCGCGCGCGCCCTAAGGAGCGGAGCCGCGCGCGCCAGGACATGACAGCCGGGGGCCGGGACAGGTGAGTGACTTGGGATGCGATTCGCGAGCGGGCGCGTCGGCTATGCGAATCGCATCCCCGCCGGCAGTGTCAGTGCAGCGCTCCCGGTCAGCGGGTCTGACCGGAGCGCTGCAGAGAGAGGAACGCCGCAAGCGCTCCGGGGAGGAGCAGGGACCCAGAGCGCTCTGCGTAACAGTACCCCCCCCCCTTAGGTCTCCCCCTTTTTTTGTCCGGTAATTGCTTCACGTGGGACGAGGACACTGGGAGCGATTGTAGGGTTTCCTCATCAAAGGCAGGCAGTTCAGAAGGAGTGGGAATGGGGAGGGAGGGCAGAGGGTGAAGCTTGGCACGGGGCAGAGTGTTACCAGGACGGGGGCTATGAGGAGGCAAAGCATAGTCCTGATAGGCCTTGGGGAGACCAGGTGTAGGAGGAGGCACTGAGGCTTGCCTGACGGGACTGGGAGCAGACGTGAGGCATTTCTTGCGGCAAGCAGGGCCCCAATTCTTGATCTCCCCGGTGGTCCAGTCAAGGGTGGGAGAATGATGCTGGAGCCATGGCAGACCGAGGAGGACTTCAGAGGTGCAGTTGGGAAGGACGAAAAATTCAATCTTTTGTGATGGGGTCCAATGCACATTAACAGGGGTTCTGTGCGGTAACGCACAGTACAGTCCAACTTTACTCCGTTGACCGAGGAAATGTAGAGCGGCTTGACGAGACGGGTCACCGGGATGCAGAATTTATTCACAAAAGAGTCCAGAATAAAATTTCCAGAAGCACCAGAGTCCAAGCAGGCCACGGCTGAGAAGGAGGAGTTGGCAGAAGGAGAAATCCGCACGGGCACAGTGAGACGTGGAGAAGCAGACTTTGTACCAAGAGACGCCACACCCACGTGAGCTGGGTGCGTGCGTGCGTTTCCCAGACGTGGAGGACGAATAGGGCAATCCACCAAGAAATGTTCGGTACTGGCGCAGTACAGACATAAATTTTTATCCCTACGGCGAGTCCTCTCTTCATGGGTCAGGCGAGACCGATCCACTTGCATAGCCTCCTCGGCGGGAGGCACAGGGGTAGATTGCAAAGGATACTGTGAGAGAGGTGCCCAGAGATCAAGGTCTTTTTCCCGGTGGAGCTCCTGGTGTCTCTCAGAAAAATGCATGTCAATGCGGGTGGCCAAATGGATAAGTTCTTGCAGGTTGGCAGGAATCTCTTGTGCGGCCAGCACATCCTTGATGTTACTGGATAGGCCTTTTTTAAAGGTCGCGCACAGAGCCTCGTTATTCCAAGATAATTTCGGAAGCGAGAGTACGAAATTGGATGGCGTACTCGCCTACTGAAGAATTACCCTGGACCAGGTTCAGCAGGGCAGTCTCGGCAGAAGAAGCTCGGGCTGGTTCCTCGAAGACACTACGGACTTCAGCGAAGAAGGACTGGACTGTGGCAGGATCATTGCGGTCCCAAAGCGGTGTGGCCCAAGACAGGGCCTTTCCAGACAGAAGACTCACTACGAACGCCACCTTAGACCGTTCTGTAGGACATTGGTCCGACAACATCTCCATATGTAGGGAACATTGAGACAAGAAGCCACGGCAGAGTCTAGAGTCCCCATCATATTTGTCCGGCAGGGACAAGCGGAGGCTAGGAGCGGCCACTCGCTGCGGAGGAGGTGCAGGAGCTGGCGGAGGAGATGGTTGCTGCTGTAGCAGTGGCAGAAGTTGCTGTAACGTGGCGGTCAACTGCGACAGCTGCTGTCCTTGTTGGGCAATTTGCTGCGATTGCTGGGCGACCACCGTGGTGAGGTCAGCGACAACTGGCAGCGGGACCTCAGCGGGATCCATGGCCGGATCTACTGTCACAATTCAGCTGGCTGGAGGTGGATCCTCTGTGCCAGAGAGGGATTGGCGTAGACCATGTCGGTGGACCGGTTCTAAGTTGCTACTGGTTTTCACCAGAGCCCACCGCAAAGCGGGATGGTCTTGCAGCGGCGGTAGCAACCAGGTCGTATCCACCGGCAACGGCTCAACCTCTCTGACTGCTGAGATAGGCGCGGTACAAGGGATTAGACAAGAGCAAGGTCGGACGTAGCAGAAGGTCAGGACAGGCAGCAAGGATCGTAGTCAGGGGCAACGGCAGGAGGTCTGGAACACAGGCTAGGAACACACAAGGAAACGCTTTCACTGGCACAATGGCAACAAGATCCGGCAAGGAAGTGCAGGGGAAGTGAGGTAATATGGACAGGGAGCAGGTGGAAGCTAATTAGGCTGATTGGGCCAGGCACCAATCATTGGTGCACTGGCCCTTTAAATCATAGAGAGCTGGCGCGCACGCCCTAAGGAGCGGAGCCGCGCGCACCAGGACATGACAGCCGGGGGCCGGGACAGGTGAGTGACTTGGGATGCGATTCGCGAGCGGGCGCGTCCCGCTATGCGAATCGCATCCCCGCCGGCAGTGTCAGTGCAGCGCTCCCGGTCAGCGGGTCTGACCGGGGAGCTGCAGAGAGAGGAACGCCGCGAGCGCTCCGGGGAGGAGCAGGGACCCGGAGCGCTCGGCGTAACATACATTTGTAGACTGTTTAGACCACCTACTAGTAGGCATACTTTGTGCAAGAATCATTCACCAAGTTATGGTGCATTTAGGTTCATCCGCAATCTGAGCTGTGGTTGGTTGCTATTGGTTGCAGCTGAGCTGTGATTGGTTGCTATGAGCTAATTAGACAGTTTTGTCCTCATAGAGACTGATAAATCTGGGCCTATGTGTTGACATCAAAATACAATGGATTTATGGATGAATCATTGTGATTGTTTATAAAGTATTGTGTCCACAAAATGGTATAATAAAATAGGCTATTGTTATATTTGCATTACAAAAATAATAAACTAGAAATATAATTATAATATATGTCTTGCAGATCTGGGGTTCTGGGTTCAAATCTGACCTAAGTTAACATCTGTATGGAGTTTGTGGGTTCCTCCTGTGTTTACATGGGTTAACTATGTGTACTCCTTTTCCCTCCCTCTCTCCAAATACATACAGATAAGTTAATAGGTTTCCTTTTGATTTAGCACTTGTGTGAGCCTCAATGGGGAAAAGGTGAGTGATGATAATCTCTGTACAGTGCCGCAGAACATGTTGTCACCATAGGATCAACTAGAAATAAGTCTGTCGCCCCCTTGTGTATCAGTTACAGTATTAAAGGAGTACTCTGGGATAGGAGGGTTTAGGCAAATTTACCAGTCTGTCAAGGATAAAAAAAAAAATCAAGCATTTACCTACTTCCCGCCGCCTCCATTGTCTCGCTGCAGTTTGCGGTACGCTCCTCTTTTTATTTCCCTGTGGTCAACACGTCATGCTGCAGCTCAGCAATCACTGACTGCAGCAATATTCTGCCTGTAATAGCTGGGCTGCAATCTGACGTATTAAGCCCTGGCATCAGTCTTCTTTCTGGTGTCGAGGCTTAATATGTCAGATTGCAGCCCATGCGGAACATCGATGCATGACATGTTGACCACTGGGGACTTGGTCACACCAGGGACTGCAGCAAAACAACTGAGGCAACCAGGGGAGCAGCGTGAGGTAAGTAAATGTTGTATTTTATTTTTTTTTTTATCTCTGACAGATTGGTACTCCTTTAATATCTTAAGGGAACCGGTCATCACTTTCATGCTGAACGAACGTGTCATCAGGGTGGTCCCCTGCAGTTTCTCTCTGCCCCACCAGCCTTGGTTGATAGATCTCTCCCTATATCTGAGCACGGAGAGCTCTATCAATTAAGACCAAAAGGGGGCGAGGAGAAGCTGCTAGGGACTGCCCAATAACTCGTTTTTCGAGAAGTATGGAAGTGATGACAGGTTTCCTATTTGACAGATTTGACAGATTTTGGGGCCGTTTAATTTCATCATTTTCAACGACACATCCCGTTTTCACACCACAATGTGCGGCCAATAATAATGATTTCTTTGGAAGTACAAAACATGGGCTCAGCCAACGTACAAACCTGATGATTGGCCCGTGTAAAAGGACCATAAGCCTAGGTTCAGAACTGCCTTGGTGCGTCCATGGAAGGTTCTGTCCAAAATACCAGACAAAACAGCACAGCACGCACATTTATTTTGTTGGGATAACTGGCAGACACATGCCATAAGCCTGACAGACCCCATTAACCCCTTAAGGACCCAGCCAATTTTCACTGTAGGACACGGCCATTTTTTGCACATCTGACCACTGTCACTTTAAACATTAATAACTCTGGGATGCTTTTACCTTTCATTCTGATTCCGAGATTGTTTTTTCGTGACATATTCTACTTTATGTTAGTGGTAAAATGTTGTCGATACTTGCATCATTTCTTGGTGAAAAATTCCAAAATTTGATGAAAAAATTGAAAATTTCAAATTTTTTTAACTTTGAAGCTCTCTGCTTATAAGGAAAATGAATATCCCAAATAAATTATATATTGATTCACATATACAATATGTCTACTTTATGTTGGCATCATAAAGATGACATGTTTTTACTTTTGGAAGACATCCGAGGGCTTCCAAGTATAGCAGCAATTTTCCAATTTTTCTCAACATTTTCAAAATCGACATTTTTCAGGGACCAGTTCTGTTTTGAAGCGGATTTGAAGGGCCTTCTTATTAGAAATACCCCACAAATGACCCCATTATAAAAACTGCACCCCTCAAAGTATTCAAAATGACATTCAAAAGGTTTGTTAACCCTTTAGGTGTTTCACAGGAATAGCAGCAAATTGAAGGAGAAAATTCAAAATCTTTATTTTTTACACTGGCATGTTCTTTTAGACCCAGTTATTGAAATTTTACAAGGGGTAAAAGGAGAGAAATCTTCCTGAAATGTGTAACCCAATTTCTCTCGAGTAAGGAAATACCTCATATGTGTATGTCAAGTGTTCGGCGGGCGCAGTAGAGGGCTCAAAAGTGAAGGAGCGACAGTGGGATTTTGGAGAGTGAGTTTTTCTGAAATGGTTTTTGGGGGGCATGTCACATTTCGGAAGCCCCTGTTCTGGTGCCAGAACAGCAAAAAAAAAAAAAAAAAAAACACATGGCATACTATTTTGGAAACTACACCCCTCAAGGCACGTAACAAGGGGTCCAGTGAGCCTTAACACCCCACAGGTGTTGGACGTGAAAATTATTATTATTTTTTTTCACTAAAATGCTAGTTTTCCCTCAAATGTAAAATTTTTACAAGGGATAATAGGACAAAATGACCCCCCAAATTTGTAACCCCATCTCTTCTGGGTATGGAAATACCCCATGTGTGGACGTCAAGTGCTCTGCTGGCGCACTACAATGCTCAGAAGAGAAGGAGTCACATTGAGCTTTTGAAAAGCAAAATTTGCTGAAATGGTTTTTGGGGGGCATGTCCCATTTAGGAAGCCACTATGGTTCCAGGACAGCAAAAAAAAAAAAACCCACATGGCATACTATTTTGGAAACTACACCCCTTAAGGCACGTAACAAGGGGTCCAGTGAGCCTTAACACCTCACAGGTGTTTGACGACTTTTCGTAAAAGTTGGATGTGTAAATTATAATTTTTTTTTCATTAAAATGCTAGTTTTCCCTCAAATATAAAATTTTTACAAGGGGTAATAGGACAAAATGCCCCCCAAAATTTGAAACCACATCTCTTCTGAGTATGGAAATACCCCATGTGTGGACGTCAAGTGCTCTGCTGGCGCACTACAATGCTCAGAAGAGAAGGAGCGCCATTGAGCTTTTGGGAAAAAAATAGTTTGGAATGGAAGTCAGCGGCCATGTGCGTTTACAAAGCCCCCCGTGGTGCCAGAACAGCGGACCCTGCCACATGTGACCCCATTTTGGAAACTACACCCCTCACAGAATTTAATAAGGGGTGCAGTGAGTATTTACACCCCGCTGGTGTTTGACAGATCTTTGGAACAGTGGGCTGTGCAAATGAAAAATTAAATTTTTCATTTTCACGGACCACTGTTCCAAAAATCTGCCAGACACCTGTGGGGCGTAAATGCTCACTGTACCCCTTATAACATTACATGAGGGGTGTAGTTTCCAAAATGGGGTCACATATCGGTATTTATTTTTTTGCGTTTATGTCAGAACCGCTGTAAAATCGGCCAACCCAGTGCAAACCACCAATTTAGGCCTCAAATGTACATGGTGCGCTCTCACTCCTGAGCCCTGTTGTGTGCCCACAGAGCATTTTACGTCGACATATGGGGTATTTACGTACTCAGGAGAAATTGCGTTACAAATTTTGGGGGGTCTTTTTTTCCTTTTAACGCTTGTGAAAATAAAAAGTATGGGGCAACACCAGCATGTTAGTGTAAAATTTTTTATTGTTTTACACTAACAAGCTGGTGTAGCCCCCAACTTTTCCTTTTCATAAGGGGTAAAAGGAGAAAAAGCCCCCCAAAATTTGTAGTGCAATTTCTCCCGAGTACTGAGATACCCCATATGTGGCCCTAAACTGTTTCCTTGAAATACGACAGGGCTCCGAAGTGAGAGCGCCATGCGCATTTGAGGACTAAATTAGGGATCGCATAGGGGTGGACATAGGGGTATTCTACGCCAGTGATTCCCGAACAGGGTGCCTCCAGCTGTTGCTAAATTCCCAGCATGCCTGGACAGTCAGTGGCTGTCCGGAAATGCTGGGAATTGTTGTTTTGCAACAGCTGTATAGTGGTCTCAAACTGTAGCCCTCCAGCTGTTGCAAAACTACATATTCCAGCATGCCCAAACAGCTGTCTGGGGATGCTGGGAGTTGTAGTTTTGCAACATCTGGAGGGCTACAGTTAGAGACCACTGTATAATGGCAACTCACCGGCTTCCGTCGGATCCAGCCGCACGTCATCGCCGCCTGCCGATCTCCGTCGCCCGCCCGGATCGGTAAGTGGATCTTCGGCGCCGGTCTCCTTTCCTTCCCCGTTCTGCCCCGCTTATTGTGGGTGGGCAGGACGGGGAAAACGAAAGTTAAAGGGTAGCTCCCACCATCCTATTTATTTTTTCTTTTTTTTGCTAGCTCATTTCCGCCCCCGCTATGGCACTAGCCCGTTCACTCCTCCCCCCCCCCCCACCCCGCATACCCCGTTCCCTCATTACACTTGCAGTTACTGCAGGGACAGCGCCGGCAACGAGGCGGCGGCGGCGATGTGCGGGAGGAGTGGCCTCCCAGCCAGTGGCCGGGGAGCCAATGCGCTTGCTCCCGCCTGTCTGATTGACAGGCAGGGAGCGAGTGCAGCCTAACTGAAAAAGGACTGATTGCCACTACAAAATCAGTCCTTTTTCAGTGGCCGGTTTTTAAATGTAAATTAAACCTTTTTAATGAAAAAAAAAAAAAAATAAAAGTATATTAGAGATATGTTGTAGTACATAAGTACTACAACATATCAAAAAATAAAGTTGGTGACAGTGCCCATTTAACCCCCCCCCCCCCCGCCCCCGATCTGCTATTGGTGGTCGCGTCTAGACCACCAATAGCAGGGATAGGAGGGGTGGCACCCCTGCCACCTCACTCCTATGCCTTCAGGGGGATCGTGGGTGTCTTAGACAACCGTGGTCCCCCTTATATTCCGGGTCACTATAGACCCGTAATGACCCGGAATCGCGCAAATCGCAAGTGTGAATTCACTTGCGATTTGCCGTGATCGCAGACATGGGGGGGGGGGGCTGATGACCCCCCTGGGCGTTTGCACAGGATACCCGCTGAACGATTTCAGCCGGCGTCACGGTCCGATCCCCGCCCGCCGGGCGCCGGAATTCTCCATGACGTACGCGTACGTCTTGGGTCCTTAAGTACCAGGTTGTCATGACGTACGCGTACGTCAAGGATCCTTAAGGGGTTAAAGTCAATGGGATCCTTTGGGCACAGTGGATCCACTTGCCCTGTTTTTTTAAACATTCTTTTGCTCTGAAGAGGAAGCAGATAAAAGATTAAAACAACACAGAGTCTAACCAGTCGCATCATAGAGAAAAGTACATTTTATAAATGGAGATTTCCGCTCTATATGGCTTAAAATCATGCGCCCGTCTCTGCCAGGTTGTCCAAACACTCCACAATAATTACCCAACGTGAAGCCATCGCTGCAGTGAAATACAATGGCCTTACGCTTTAAAGGAGATTTTATCCTCTGTTTACTGCCGCAATTACAATATTTATAGCTATAACAAGAGCCAAGGAGCAGCCGTCTTTCCTCCGGTTATCATAAAACAGGTTGTTACGGCAATTACCTGCTTTTTATTGAACGCTATAATGAGACAGAGATGGACGTCTTATCTCATACAAGATGGAGCTCGGATCACCATTTGTTTCCTGCAATATGTATCGTAAATGGAAGATATATGTTACAGAAGTGACGTCATTACATGGCCGCCGCTATTACGCCATAGTGAGACCATGTACTTTCACACTGAAACATGCCAGATACACCTGAATAAACATGGACGTACATGATGGGTTACAATAATATATATACAGTCACCCCACAACAAGCAAAGCAATTACAGAAACATACAATAATGGTCATTGCAAAGAAGTCGGAGAACATTCCGATTCAGAACACTCCACAATATCACAGTTGGATAGGGGATAAGATGTCTAAGCGCCGGAGTACCCCTTTAAGGCCAGGACTGGTAGGGAGACCCCTAGTGGTAATTTATTCAAAGTGGAAAATTAAATAGAAAGAAGCATATTTTTTAATAACATGCTATTGGAAAGTTATTCTGCATACATTAATCTATAATATATCATTTTTTTGATGAAAGGTACCCCTTAAGGCTAGGTTCATATCTGCTTCAGAGGCACCTGATTCCATTTGACGTTGGCAAACTGAGCCGGCTGAATCGCTACACAACAGACATGGATGGAGTATCATAGACCCCCACTCACTTTAATGGGATCCGTCGGGTTTTCGGTTCGTATGTGCCATTTTGCAGGCATCTAAGGGTCTATTCACACGGCAGAATTTCCGCGGCAGAGCTCCGCCTCAAATTAAAGTCCATAGACTTCTATGGGATTTCGCACTCCCATTCACACTTCTGAATTTCCGCAAGCGGAAATTCAGAAGTGTGAATGGGAGTGTGGAAACCCATAGAAGTCTATGGGCTTTAATTTGAGGCGGAATGCCGCAAGGGGAATTCTGCAAGTGTAAATTCTGCCGTGTGAATAGACCCTAACGGAACAAACAGATACTGCATGGTGTTTTTTTTTTTGTTTTTTTTGTCCCATTATTCAAAAACAGGATCTGTAACTTAGCCTAAGTTGATATTGGGAGTAGAAATAAACTGATTTCTTGGCTGGTGATGGTATCTAGGCCTGATATAAATGAAGATTTTGCAGCCCGGTGCACGAAGAAGAAAAACCTCCTTCTCAAGCACCGCCATAATCTATATCTTTTTTTATGTCAGAACGGCAGCAGTGCAGCAATCTAGATGAAAGCCGAAAAAAAAACTTTCATGTGTTCATTCCATCTTCTATTGTCACTTCCAGCAAGTCAGCACAATTGAAGGCTGGCATGAAACACCCGGAGATTGCTTGGCGTGTCAATATTAGGGTTTCTGGAGGGGTGACTAGACACCCAGATATAATACACACGATGTGACAGCAGATAATTACCCCTCAGTCTGAAACATCACACTGCAAGTTATTCTTTCATATTCATGATGCTTGAGTTATGGCCTATTTTGGGGGGAAAAAGAAAATGATGCGCCATCAATTCCTGACATCATCTTATACAGATTCTGAGCGGAATAGGTGGTTTTATTACAGATCAACCTTTAATAATAAATTACCTTCAGGTCAACAAGGGTATTGTCAGTGAATCCATTTTACCTCCAGATATATTCTGTTCTGCTCCGAATAGATAACAAAATACTTTTCCTAACAATGTAAATCCCCATTTTCTAACCCCTTAACTGACCCACGACTGAGATATATATATTGGAATAGCATCAAAAAGGTATACCACAGTGTGCCAGTGACATGGCAATTAGGGATCGAGCGATTATCGGTTTGGCCGATATTATCGGCAGATAGTCACGATTTTCGACATTATCGGTATTTGCAATTACCTTGCCGATAATGCCCCGCCCCCCCACCCAGAGACCACCGCCGCTGTCCCATTGCCTCCCCTATCCCCGGTTTTATAATTACCTGTTCCCAGGGCCTGCGTTACTTCTGGCTCCTGCGACGTCCTGCGCGCTGCGCAGCGCAATGACGAGTGACGTCACAGTCATTGCGCACAGTGACAGCTCAGGACGCTGCCGGAGCCAGAAGTAGAGCGGACCCCGGGCCCAGGTTATTATAAAACCGGGGATGGGGGAGGCAATGGGGCAGGGGCAGTGGTGGTTAGACTAGGGAGGACCCCAGGACAGGCAGGGGGAGAGAAGCAGGTGGCGGCAGCTGTCTCTGGCCCCGCAAAAGCCGCTGCAGTTCATTGATTTAAAGCGCCAGCTTTAAATCATTGATCTGCAGCGGCTTCTGCGGGGCCGGGGAGGGGTGTGTGTGAAATAGCCAATAACTTATACCGGAATATCGGTATAAATTATCGGCTATCGGGGGCGTGGCTTGTGCAGCGGTCTGAGCGGTCGCATGTAGCGGTAGCTCCCGCATCGAACCTGGGATATCTTTCTCCTGTTTAGTATCCTGACTCCCGAGACACCACCTGGACGTACCGGAACCATGGGGCGCACTAATAAGGTTGACCAGAACCGGAACAAAGATAAATCTGCAGTGGAAAAGCTGCAGGAGTTTGCACGGGGCCCTGTCCAAGATGGCGCCGGCAGCGCGGCCTGCACGGCCCCGGAGGATGTGGAGGACGATTCTCCTGAGTCCGGAAGCCCCGAGGACCCCGGCTCGGACCTTACCTTGAAGCAGGTGACAGAACAACTACTCCAAGCGATCTCGTCCTGCCAGACGACGCTCACAGGGAAGCTGGAGGAGGTGAAGGTGGACGTGGGCCTGCTGCGTCAGGACCTGCAGAATGTACGAGGCCGGTTGGTGCAGGTCGAGGACCGCGTCTCTACTCTGGAGGATACGGTATCCCCGATGCCGAATACTATCTCCATGTTGGAAACGCAGCTGTCCATGTGCAAACAGAAGCAGGATGATCTGGAGAACAGACTGCGAAGGAATAATGTTCGCATCATTGGACTACCTGAGCGGGCTGAAGGTCAGGCGCCGGCCATATTTGCTGAGCGGTGGTTCCGTGAGTTGTTCCCCAATGCCCCATTCTCCGTGGCGTTTACAGTTGAGAGGGCCCATAGGGTCCCGGCCCGGGCTCCACCACCTGGGGCCCCTCCTAGGCCGTTCTTGGCCCGTATCCTGAACTGTAACAACCGTGATTTATTGCTGCGTCAGGCTCGACAATTAGGGGACATCACATTTGAAAGTATCCTTTTTCCCAGACTTTTCTGCTGATTTACAGAAAAAGAGGGCAACCTTTGCTACTGTGAAGGCGCGTCTTCGAGAATTGCAAATTTCTTAGTCAATGGCATATCCTGCCCGCCTGCGGGTACAAGATGGAGATCGAGCGGTTTTCTTCACTGATCCAGCGGAGGTGTTGGAATGGCTGCGCAGAAGGAGAGGAGCTTCCCCACGCATGGTGGCATGAGTGATCCTGCTAGTCCTGATCCCTTTATTCATGTTTGCTCCCCGTTACACAGCGCCCTGGCCCTGATGGGTGGTAGTTGAAGCCATTCCCGGTGGTGGGAGGGAGACTCCGCTTTATTGATAACATCCCGGGTTCACCCCCGTATATAGAAGTCACCTTTATTACATCTACAGACTATGGTGAGCTTGTTATAGCTGGTTGAGTACTGGACTTGGGTTTTTGACTATGTGTTTTCGTGGGATGCTACGGTATCTCAATTTTTGGGTTTTCAATTGGTTAATGGTTTTGGACCGCACTTATGATTTTTTGCTGGGGAATGTATGGTATGTGTTGCTTCTGGGGGGGGGGGGTGGCCTCGGGGGGGGGGGGGGAGGGGAGGTGGGGGGGTCTTGACTTTCTGTTTAATGCTCTTTTTTGTTTTCTTTAATGATGGCTGCTTATAGAGTGATGTCCTGGAATGTTAGGGGATTGGGGTCCCCTAAAAAGAGGGTACTAGTTTCTCATATACGGAAATTTCAACCACAGATAGTGTGTCTACAAGAGACGCATCTCGTCCCATCCAGGTGTCACCTCCTGGGGAGGCCGTGGGTGCAGTGGCAAGCTCACTCCTGCCACACGTCCTTCTCACGGGGTGTCTCCCTGTTGATACATAGATCCCTTAGATGGGAGCCCGTTACTGTCAAGGTCGACCCCTTAGGTCGTTTTATATTGGTTCACGCCTATGTGAATAATGACCCCTTAATCCTGATTGGTATTTATAATCCCCCGCCAGCTACGTTAGAGGTGTTCCACATAGCAATATCCTTTGCAGCAGCGTACCCGGGTGTTAGATGTCTGTGTTTGGGGGACTTCAATCTGATTCCAAATATGTCTATAGACCGCCATGTGGGGGGTCTGGGTAACCCTTCCGGGGGCCCCAGTCCCTTCGCGGCTCTCATGCTCGAAGTGGGTTGGATTGATTTATTTAGGGTTAGGCACCCAAGTGCAAGAATATATTCCTGTTATAACTTAGGGCATAACTCTCTATCCCGTATAGATCACGCTTTTGGATCCTCCGCTTTGGCGGGGGTGGTGTCCGAGATTTATTACCATACCAGAGCTATTTCTGACCATTCACCCGTTACTTTCAATTAATGTCCCTTCTGTTTCTGTTCATAGAAGATGGAAGGTGCATCCTTTTTGGCTGCAGCTTTTAGATCCGGTGGACAGGATCCCTGACCAACTGCAGGTATTTCTGGGGACACAGGACTGTGAGACGGACCCTGGTATACTGTGGGAAACTCTGAAAGCATACTTGAGAGGTTGTCTTAGATCATCCATCTCTTATCTGAAGAGGGAAACCTCAGTCAGAGAGGAGGAACTGGCGGAGCGGTGTGCTGGATTGGAGGCCAGGTACACGGAGGATCCTACAGACGCTCATAGGGAAGCTTGGCTTGCCATGGGTAGGACATATTTACTAAATGAGAAAATGAACCGTAAGTTGTTTTTCTCTAAACAATTCTTCTTCGAGCATGGCAACCAGTCCAGCAAGCTTTTAGCTCAACTGGTGAGACAGGATAAGGCCGCACCCCCTATTCTCCGCATTTTATCCTCTGCTGGGACGGTTCTACTGGACTCTACCAGTATTGCTGATAGGTTTGCTGACTTTTACATTGACCTATATAGATCTAGAGTGACGTACTCGACTTCAGACCTGTTGGACTACCTGGCGAGGATTACATTTCCCAGACTTTCGGACGTGGATAGGGAGGACTTGGACAGGGACATCACGACTGACGACATCGAGGAGGCTGTGACTGGGATGACTGGGGGCAAGGCCGCGGGTCCTGATGGGCTTCCTTTGGAGGTCTATATTAAGTATCTTCCTCAGGTGGCCAGCAGTTTGCAGTCTATGTATAGCAACGCATTTGTGTCTGGGTCCTTACCGGCTTCTCTATGTGAGGCTACCATAGTGGTTCTCCTTAAGCCCGATAAGGACCCCTTGGATTGTGGGTCGTACAGACCAATATCGTTGCTGAATATTGACTACAAAATACTCACAAAGATATTAGCATTGTGCCTGAATAAATGTATACGGACCATTATTCATGAAGATCAGTCCGGCTTTATGCCGGGCAGATCCACTACTGACAATATAAGGAGGGTCCAGACGGCGGTGCAATTGGGGTCCGCATTGGAACAGGACTGGGCTTTGGCCTCGCTTGACGCGGCCAAGGCCTTTGATTCAGTTGAATGGCCTTATCTCCTGGCAGTACTACAGAAGTTTGGCTTTGGAGCTAAGTTCATTCGCTGGATACGTATTCTTTACACGAATCCCAGGGTGCAAGTATGTGTTAATGGGATTTGCTCTACCCTTTTTTAGTCTTGGGAGGGGTACCAGACAAGGGTGCCCGCTCTCGCCCCTGTTGTATGCTATTGCGGCGGAGCCCTTGGCTATCCAAATTAGACAGGACCGGGATGTTTCCGGTATAGTGTATGGTGGTAGGGAGGACCGAATCGGTTTATATGCTGATGACATGGTCTTGTTCTTGAGTAACCTGCGGTCCTCACTCCCTCTAGTTATATCTACGATAGATAGATTTGGTGTATACTCTGGTCTTGTTATTAACTGGTCCAAGTCCTTTTTGCTTCCTCTTCGGCCTTCTGGGTGGCCCGCTGTTTTTGCGGGCCTCCAGGTGGTCGAACAGTTTAAGTATCTGGGTATCCTGGTCCATAGAGATATGTCTAATGACTTTGCATTAAACGCCCTCCCACTCCTCTCCTTGATTAAAGACAAATTTAAGATCTGGGGTACTTTGCCTCTGTCTGTCCCGGGCCGGATAAACTTGATCAAAATGATCATTTTGCCTAAATGTCTCTACATTCTGGAGCATGCTGCTACTCCCGTGCCCATGTCCTTCTTTAAGTCCCTCCATTCGCTTTTACCTTCTTTTATCTGGGGCAATTCCCGGTCTAAATTGAAGTTGGTAACTTTGCAGCGCATGAAGGCCCGGGCGGGTTACGCCCTCCCGGACTTCCAGGCGTACTACTTGGCTGGACAATTGAGGCTACTTCGCTCATGGGTCAGGGCGAAGCCACTACCCAACTCGGAACACCACCTTGCCCATTATGCTCATCAGACCCATTTAAGGGCCTGGTTGGACAGGCCTTCCTCTGGGAGCGGTAGACTCTTACCTTTACACCGCCTGGCCTCGCAGGTGTGGACAACAGTCAAGAAGCTTCATGACTTTACGGACGTAGCCACTGACCTTCCGCTTTGGGATGCCCCATATCTGACGCACTTGACAGCTGACTTAGACCCGACCTTTTGGAAATCCCATGGCATTAGAGAATTGTCTCACCTGTACTCGGATAATATTCTTTCTTCCTTTAACCAGCTACAAGGAAAATTTGACCTACCTAGAACGGCTTTTTATAAATACCTGCAGTTGCGCCATGCCTTATTGACTCAATTCCCCCCGTCTACAACTAAAATCTCTGATTACCCACTGATAGGAGTAATCAGGTCTCAAGGTCCTGGGGGGTTAGTTTCTGTTCTTTACTCTCATATTATTGAAATTAAGCAAGCTCGGACGCCTCTCCCTGCTGAAGCATACTGGAGATCCCATATCCCTGGTTTGACTGAGGAACAGTGGAGGGAGGCTCAATCGTCTCACACACTGGTGTCCCCCGCTGCGAATAATAAGATTACCCAACTCTATATTATTCATAGTTGCTATCTCACACCGATTAGACTACATCGAATGGGTAGGACTCAGAGTGACCAGTGCCACAGGTGTAGCTCTCCCAGGGCAGATTTTTGGCACCTTATTTGGTCTTGCCCATGTGTGCTATTTTTGGAAGGAGGTCACATCCTTTCTCTCCTCATTATTAGGTAGAACTGTCCCTCGTATACCCCTGTTTTGTCTGTTTGGTATTATTGATGAAGACAGTTGGCCTTATTTCACTAGAGTTTTGCTAAGAGAATCACTGTTCATGGCCCGTAAGGCCATAGCTTTAAGGTAGATGGATCCTAGACCTCCTAATGTGTCTATGTGGAAGAGATTGATAAACAATGTATTACCATTTGAACGCTTGGTATAGAAACATAGGAAATGCGAAGCAAAGTTTGATAAGGTGTGGGGTGTGTGGTGCGCTTCTACTGATACTCTGTTTACAGCCCACGACTACTATACATCTAGGGACGCATTGCTGCCTCGCACTCCACCCTGAGACGATTGTTAATTGTTGTCTACCTGGGGACCCTCCCTTTGATCCCCCCCTCTCTTCCTTCCCCTCTTCGTTCTATTCTTCCTTTTTAGTGCTTTCCCCTTCCTCCCTTTGGCCCTCCCTGTTTCCCCCTTCTTTTTTGTTTAGTTCTGCGTTAACTGATTCTTTCGTTTTCCTTACTCTTCCCATCCACCCCCCCCCCCCCATTTCTCTTTGTTTTGACAGTGGCAGTGGCTTGCGGATAGTGCCCATAGTTATTTCCATCTGATATATACGATACATTGGTTTTCTTATGTCACGGAGCACTCCTACGTATTATTTACACTGCACCTGACCGCTGTACTATGCTTTTATCTCTGTACATCAATGTCTCCCCTGCGTGGGAATTTTGTCGTGTGTAAGCATGGCTTGTGCGGAGCCATATGTTTTGGTTTTACTGTTTTGTTATCTTTATTTCCTGTTCAATAAAACAAATTTTAAAAAAAATTATCGGCTATCGGCCTGAAAGGTCACAGATTCTCGGTATTGGCCCTAAAAAATCGATATCGGTCGATCCCTAATGGCAATAGACAAATGTAGTCACAAATGGGCTACTTTTGTCCTATGGCCATGTTGTTGGCATGTCACAGTATACCTTTCTCATAGTATTCCAATGTATATTTGCAACGAGAATACTGTGTTACACCAGTATACTTTTTTTTTTATTTTTTTGTGGGACATGCTAGTAAAGCATGTACGCCATAAAATACGCAGTCATTTGGTCTAAGAGATCCTTTGGCCATCCTGCTTATGCTTTAAAATATCTTTCTGATGTATACAGTACCTGCAACATAATTATGGACAAAGCAGAATGTGAATGTCCCTTTCCCACTAAGTGTATACCTTAGGCTATATGCATGTCAGCAAGAAATTTCCTAGCTTAAAGAGTACCTGTCATGATCTTGATAAACTTTATTTTTACTATTTGTTAGTTTTCTACCTTGATATTGCTCTGCATTTTCTGCTCAGTCAGATACTCCCAGTCACAGACTGGGAAGGGGCGTTCCCCAGCAGGCGTGACACATCTGAAGCCATACAGGGGAGAACTTCCTCCCTCACTCTGCTACACACAGCCCAGAGCAGTTCAATGGGATAAGGCTTCACACACCCCCTCAGCATTTCCTGATTTTGGACTTCTGCTAGGCTAGCAGGAGTCCAAAGTCTGTGCAAAAGATGGGGGAAAATGTGCTATGGAGACAGTAGGGAGACACCTACCAAATAAAAACATAGAACACTTCTTTTTTTCTTTTTTAAACAAAAGTACATTAGAAAGATTTTTTATTTACCATAAGGAGTGCAATAGAAGAAAATAGTTTTAATGAGAGTGCCCATTTAATTGTCAATTGAATGAGCAAATGTAGTCCTTTTTCTATGTCTATGAGAACCTACGCTAGGTTATTAGAAAACTGTATACCAATTTAAGAAGTACTCCGATGCAGGAACACTTTATCCCCTATCCAGTCCTGGGGACTGCCGGGGTGCCATGAAGGAGATCGGACACTTATCCCCTATCCTTTGTTTTTGCAGCAGATTACTACTTCCTAATATTTATGGAGCAGCCCCAGTGTAACGTCCGCGTCATGATTTTGACAATAGACGTAAATTTGGGAATTGCAGTTTATACCAATCTCTAATGCCCCAAATCTGATATTCCACTACATTGGTGGAATATAACGCCGCTTCGGCCACTTATGTGTGCGTTGCCTATGCACATAGAGAGCTCAATTTCTGTTTTCCACTGCATTTGTCATGTAGCTTTCAGGGCTCTCACGCTGTGCATAGCGCTTATGTCAAAGAAACCTACAATCTGCATGAATTATCATACGCTGCCAAATGTGAGATTAAGTGCTGTACTGTGTTACTATTAAAACAAGCATTTGCCTGAAATCCGTCTGATCCACAATGCCTGCTCCAGTAATCCCTTGGACTATTCAACTGAAAATCCCTTAAGGTGTTGTAAAATGATATAGATATTTTGGGGGGCAAATGTGCAGTGAATATTTTGCTTTGACAGAACGTCTGGCTATAATATACAGAATTGTTCTCACTGAGCGCCAATTAATAATTAATACCATTTGGTAATAGAATGAGGCAGTGTTTTCCAAGCAGTGTGCCTCCAGCTGTTGCACAATGACAAATCCCAGCATGCCCGGACAGCCGAAGGAGGCACACTGTTCGGAATGAGGAAATAAGTGGTTGGGGGTAATATATAAAACTATTAGTGATGTATACAGCTGAATAATCTAGAGCTGCCAATCAGATTCCAATGGACTTTCAGCAAATGAAGGTTACCAGAAATCTGACAAGGAAAATCTCAGTCAGCGGCCGCCTGGGTAGAAAGCTATGCGTGTCACCAAGAACCGTGGGCTTATTTTACTGACGGGGGAAAGAAGATGGAAGCCACAGGTGGATAATGGAAGCCATCAGGAGACGGACAAGGGATGTGATGTCTCCCTGACCAAGTATTTCCTTACTTGACCCTTTGCCAATCTGCTTGCTATGCATCAGAAATTCTTAGGTTGTGCCTTTGTGATTACCGGAATTATTACTCAGAATAACACCTATAGGCAAAGTAAGACGCTACACATTGATCCCCTGGTGACCAAACGGCTCAGATCTGAGAGGGGGCTGTCTAGGTGGGATGATCCTTTAAAGAGTACCTGTCAAACTAAACTTTTAATATATTGTTCATTATGTAATTATAAGACACTTTGCTATTTACTTGCTGTTAAAATTTTTTAACCTTTATGTTTTTAATATGATTGAAAAAACGGCCACTAGGTGGCTCTGTTCTGTTCCCTGCACAAGTCAAACAGTTAGTTTGGTCTCCTCCTGGCCTGGCAGAAGACCAAACCCAGGAAGTGCATGGCGAGGCACAGCTCTTGCAGGCTTAAGTGACTTCATGTCTGCTGGGGAAGGCCCACTTTCTCCTGCCAGGAGCTCACACAATGTGAGCAAGGGGAAAGGTATGATACATAGCTTTTTAAAGCTCTGAATATTTTTTTAAGGGCAGGAGGGGTGTAAGGAGTAGTTAGAGAATATAATCTGAGTTAGTTTAGAAAATATGGTTTGATGACAGGTTCTCTTTAAATACCTCTGCAAAATGAAATAAGCGATCTGATTGGTTGCTATGGACAACTGGGCAACTTTTTCTCTGGACAGGTTTTGATAAATCTCCCCCATAGCTTCTAAATCCAGTGGACTAAAAACGGACGGATCCTAATTTATGTGAGGCACATGAAAACGCAGGAGATCATGTCCCCATTAAGCCTAGAGAATGTGCAAACACTTTCTGATCCTACTTAATCCTCAGAATGCAGTAAAAGTAGCGCTAGTTAGGGCTAAGTTCACACAGCTGTTGTGCTCCGACCCGGTCTTTTTTTTTTTCCCACCGAACGGACCATAAACTGGACAGAGGACAAGTGTCGGTTCCCTACAGAATCTTGAATGGTGTCTTTTAGGTGTCTTTTTTTCCCAAAAAAATAAATAAATAAATAAAAAAGGGATGCAGTGGGGATGGGAAAAAATTTATTTAACAAAATGTTTATTTTTTATAACAAAATTTTAATACATTTTTAATAAAAAGTGTGTGTGTGTATGTTTCACTTTATTTTTTAGGTAGTACTACTACTCCCAGCATGGAACATACTGTTCCATGATGGGAGTAGTAGTACCTGTACTAATAGACATATCGCCCCGGGTGTCAGTCCTGACACCTGATGCGATCGTCCATAATATCACAGCTCTCTACGGTAAATATGAATAGATGTGTATATATATGGCAGTGCAGGGACCATAGAAGAGCGGCCGGCCGCATCTTTAGATTATACAGAATGATCGCAACAGACCCAGGGCAATCTGTCATTGAGTACAGGTACTACTACTCCCATCATGGAACAGTGTGTTCCATGCTGGTAGTAGTACTTTCTAAAAAATGTAAAAAATAAAGAATAAAAAGTGTAAAACACACACACTACATTTTTATTATTGTCGGCTACATTTTTAGTGCCCTGCGCGCACACATAAATTGATCACTGTTTAAAAATGAATATAAATTTAGTTATAAAAAAGATACATTTCGTTAAATACAATTTTTTCCATCCCTACTGGATCTTTTTTTTAATTATTTTTTTAAATAGTACCCTACAAAATTTTATTAAAAAAAAGGTATCTCCCTCACTTTTTTGGATCGCTATAGTCCAAAAAGAATAAAAACCGTCTGAAAAAATGCCAAAGTTAAAACCCACATGCTGTTTTTCTTGGGAGTTTTTTTTACTCCCATAGACTTCAATGGGAGAAAAACGCCACAACCTCAGGGGGGAAAAAAAACATCGGCTCAACATGCTGCGATTTTGCAAAACCACCAAGGAGCTGAAAAAGAGTGAAAAAACTCCAAAAGGATTTAAAAAAAAAAAAAAAAAACGCCAAACTGAAAAATGCCGAAAAAAGTAGAAAAATAATTTTGTGTTTTATCATTGATTTACAGCTAACATCTGACCACAGCATTTTTTTGGGCCGAAAAAAACGCCATACGGCAGTATTGGTGTTTTTCTTCAACCCCTGGGATCCCCGCTGCAGCGCCCCGCTATCATTACTGCACAGAGTAAACTCGCTCTATGCGTAATGACCAGCGATACAGGGGCCAGAGCATCGTGACGCCACGGCTCCGCCCCCTTGTGACGTCACGGCCCGCCCCCGCAATACAAGTCTATGGGAGGGAGCATGGCGCCCATCACGCCCCCTCCCATAGACTTGTATTGAGGGGGCGGTCCGTGACATCACTAGGGGCGGAGCTGTGACGTCACTATGCTCCGGCCCCTGTATCGCCGGTCATTACGCACAGAGCGAGTTTGCTCTGTGCAGGAATGATAGCGGGGTGCTGCAGCGGAGATCCCGGGGGTCCCCAGCGGCGGGACCCTGCGATCTGACATCTTATCCCCTATCCTTTGGATAAGGGATAAGATGCTAGGGGCAGAGTACCCCTTTAAGTGAACATCACCAATGTACAATCCCACTGGATAAATCAAGAGAAGCCCGCCTCTTGATAAATCCAGGTGCATCTGAGGCTGCCAGTACAGCAGGAGTAGAATTGAATGCCAGCTCAAGGCTGGCATACATTTCATCTACAATTTACGCCTACTTTGTGCAAAATTACGCCTCTATGTGTAACTTCCCACCCACTTTGTAGCAAATGTCACCAGGTATTTGTGCAAACCTTGGGATTCCTTTGTCACTCTGCAACCAAACAGTGCAGCTGAATGAGTTAACTATATGTGTAATATGTGAATATATATATATATATATATATATATATATATATATATATATATACTGCTGCACATTCTGTCCGACATTTATTATGCAGTTCACACCATGCTTCGATGTAAACTCCGCTTCACAAGTAGAAATGAGTGAATGGAATACAGTAAGATGTGCTGAACCCAAACATAGTATGAGACTGCATTGTCTCATTCCAGATTTCTCCAGGGAATCCAAACACTTAGAAGGTGGAACTATGTTTACAAGATTGAATGAATCCATGACCGATGCCTTAGATTTGGATTCAACAAGCTTTAAGGCAGGGTCACACTTTACGCATCTGCAGCGTGTTTTACGCTGCGGATCCGCCAATGACCCGACCCTACAGTGTGCCTCTAAGCAGTCTTCCCCCTGTGTCCTGCTTGCAGCAGCAATCCGCCACTACAAGCCGCCACACAGGGACCTGCAAGTCGCCACGCACATGCAGAGTGTACTCAGACATTGCGGAGCGGGCGCGATGTCTGAGTGTACGGCGCATGCGAGCGGGGACTCATGTGTTCCTGTGTGGCTGGGCTGATTGTGTGTGTGTGTATATATATATATATATATATATATATATATATATATTTATAATCTCTACACACACACAAATTCCAGTCCCTTAGTGCACAGGTAACTATGTCAACCAATCATGTGCCAGCTTTCACCTTCTCACTCAGTGTTCCCCAACCCACGGCTCTCCAGCTGTTGCAAAACTACATACAATTCCCATCATGCTTAGACAGCACTTGATGGGAGTTGTAGTTCTGCCACAGCTTAGGGAATATGTACTCTTGAAGTTTCTGCTGTGATTGGTTGCTGTGGCAACAAAGACAGTTTCTCTTCTAAACAGCTGTCATGTATCCCCCCGTCTTCCATTGTTCTAAGTCAGTAGTAGAGATGAGCGAACTTACAGTAAATTTGATTCGTCACACACTTCTCGGCTCGGCAGTTGATGACTTTTCCTGCATAAATTAGTTCAGCTTTCAGGTGCTCCAGTGGGCTGGAGACTCTTTCCTAGGAATGTATCCACCTTTTCCAGTCCACCGGAGCACCGGAAAGCTGAACTAATTTACGCAGGATAAGTCATCAACTGCCGAGCCGAGAAGTTCGTGACGAATCGAATTTACTGTAAGTTCGCTCATCTCTAGTCAGTAGTCTTCAAACCGTGGACTTCCAGCTGTTGCAAAACTACAATTCCCAGCATGCCCGGACAGCCAACGGCTGTCCGGGCATGCTGGGAGTTGTAGTTTTGCCACAGCTGGAGGTCTGCAGTTTGGAGACCACTATTCTAAGGCGAATAAACGAAAGCCGTCATCTGATTGGTCCTCCTGTCCTTTAATCCAAGCTATAAGTATGACAGCCAATCAGATCTCTGCTTTCACTTCCTAAGTAACAGTTAGCAGAGGAAATCTGCTCTCTGATTGGTTGTCTCTATGCACTTCAAGTCACCATGTATTTGTACCAGCCAATCAGATCACTCTAAGTGAATCTTAGGAAAAGGCAGCTGTCATCTGATTGGTCGTCACGCAGCGCGTTTTCCGTTAGTGATGAAGTATAAGAGCGATGACAACACGTAGTATTTTTTTTTTTGTCCCCCCCCCCCCCCCCCCCCCCTGTATAACGTAACGTGGTCTCCTCCCCCCGGGGTGTAGCGCAGGCCGGAGTGCTGACGTGTGATTGTTGTTACAGATGTTCGCGCTCAGGCCCCAGATGTGGCCTCGCCGTGTACTCACCGTATAGTGGAGCTGAATGGTGTCTCCCCAATCCACCGTGTCCTCACACGACTCCGGCTTCACCTGTAGGAGAGGAGAAGGGGGTGACACCGAGAGCAACAGGAGAGAGGGGACACATAGGGGGCAGGCAGGATCACATGCACAGAGGCATAGAAGTGAGTGCTGGTATATAGGACACCGTGCACACAGGTATATAGGGATGGGGACATCACACGTGCACCGGGGTCCCGTACTCACCAGAGTCTCAATGACCAGGTCGGTGGTATTGTCACCATCGTCCTCCTCGGCGTCCGCCCGGATCAGTGCAGATGAGGAGAAGAGGAGCAGCAGCAGCAGCGGCGCCCGGAACATGGTGCACACGGGATGGAGAGAAGGTGACAGCTGCCGGGGACACAGAGAAAGAGAGAGGACCGGGGAGCGCTCGGAGCGTGGCAGAGAAAGAGGGAGTGGCCACCGGCAGGTACCGCCCCTATCTGCCTCCATGGCCCCGCCCACTACACCTTCACTCGCCTCCGTGCTGTGAGCTGTGCCACCTGTGCACTAGCAGCGACCTGCTGCCATACTGTGGACCCAGCCAGGGTGCCGCCAGCTGATGCAGAACTACAACTCCCAGCATGCCCGGAAAGCCGTTGGCTTTCCGGGCATGCTGGGAGTTGTAGTTTAACAACGCGCTGGTTGGGAAACACTACCCTATTGAGATGGGTGACACGTCTGGGTGTACAGCTAGGTCTAAATAATGGAAGAAGAGGGTGATACAGGTCAGTTATTTGGTCAGGATTATTTTCTGCTTTAAGACCTGACACGTCAATTCATGTAGCAGAAAATAATCGTCATCAGGACCTTCCGTTGGCATCAATGGGGTTTTAATTCCTCGAGGATTCCAAGCAGAAACTGGGGCAGAATCCACATGGAAATTCTGCAGGAATCTGCCTCAGGTTACCTAGTGGGCACTGCTTTCCTCGTCAGGGCTGGTGCAAGGATTTTTGCCACCCTAGGAAAAAAGCTTATATTGCTTCCCTCTTGACTTTGCCCATTGGCCTCCCTTACTACTGGGGTGACACACTGTAACAAACCTCTTCCCCATGTAATCACCTTACTACTGGGGTGACACACTGTAACAAACCTCTTCCCCATGTAATCACCTTACTACTGGGGTGACACACTGTAACAATCCTCCACCTCATGTAATCACCTTACTACTGGGGTGACACACTGTAACAATCCTCCTCCTCATGTAATCACCTTACTTATGGGGTGACACACTGTAACAAACCTCTTCCCCATGTTATCAACTTACTACTGGGGTTACACACTGTAACAATCCTCCTCATGTAATCACCTTACTACTGGGGTGACACACTGTAACAAATCCTCCTCCTCATGTAATCACCTTACTACTGGGGTGACACACTGTAACAATCCTCCTCCTCATGTAATCACATTACTACTGGGGTGACACACTGTAACAAACCTCTTCCCCATATAATCACCTTACTACTGGGGTTACACACTGTAATAAACCTCCTCCTCATGTAATCACCTTACTACTGGGTAGACACACTGTAACAAACCTCTTCCCCATGTAATCAACTTACTACTGGGGTTACACACTGTAACAAACCTCCTCCCCATGTAATCACTTTACTACTTTGGTTACACACTGTAACAAACCTCTTCTCCATGTAATCACCTTACTACTGGGGTTACACACTGTAACAAACCTCTTCCCCATGTAATCACCTTAATACTTGGGTGACACACTGCAACAAACCTCCTCCCCATGTAATTACCTTACTACTGGGGTTACACACTGTAACAAACCTCCTCCCCATGTAATTACCTTACTACTGGTGTGACACACTGTAACAAACCTCCTCCCCATATAATTACCTTACTACTTGGTTGACACACTAACAAACCCTTCTCCTCATGTAATTACCTTACTACTGGGTTGACACACTGTAACAATCCTCCTCCTCATGTAATAACCTTATTACTGGGGTGATACACTGTAACAAACATCCTGCTCATGTAATTACCTTACTACTGGGTTGACACACTGTAACAATCCTCCTCCTCATGTAATAACCTTATTACTGGGGTGATACACTGTAACAAACCTCCTGCTCATGTAATTACCTTACTACTGGAGTGATACCCTGTAACAAACCTCCTCCTCATGTAATCTCCTTAAAGGGGTACTCCGGTGCTTACACATCTTATCCCCTATCCAAAGGATAGGGGATAAGATGCCTGATCGCGGGAGTCCTGACGCTGGGGATGCCCGTGATCTTGCACGCGGCACCCCGTTTGTAATCAGTCCCCGGAGCGTGTTTGCTCCAGGTCTGATTACGGGCGACCGCAGGGCCGGTGGCGTGTGACTTCACGCCTCTGCCCCCGTGTGACGTCACGCTCCGCCCCTCAATTCAAGCCTACGGGAGGGGGCGTGATAGTTATCCCTTATCCACAAGAGAGGGGATGACAAGCTGATCGGTTGGGGTCAGATTAAAAAAACAGAGAAAAACTGTCAGCTAGCTTTTCATCTGTTCTCTACGGGGGTTCCAAAAATTGCTGAGCTCTAACCCCCTTTGAGAAAATAGGTATGATCTTTTTCACACCACAATTTGTGCCTTCGGGAAAAGGTAAAAATCACATTCCATGAGGGGGCACAGTCCTTGTGTGGGCTCAGTCCATGTGTGGGCACCGGTGACCCTTGCCTAGTCTGTAGTATACACACTGCCAGGGCCGGCGTTAGGGGGTGGCAAACCGGGAAACTGCCAAAGGCCCCCATACACCAGAGGTCCCCCTGGGAGGGCCCCCAGTGTTTGTAGCTGTGGGAAGCAGTGTAGTACTGCAGCCAGCAGCATCCAGGATTGAGCCTCGCTTCAGAGTTCATTAACATAGTGCTGGCAGTGAGAGGCTCCTTTAACACCCCCCTCCTGCCCCCCCCCCCCCCCCTCCTGTTGTTAGATGTCGCACAATTTAGCTGCCTGTTGGACGACGATGAGGAAGTTAGTCTGCAAGCACCAGGAGGCATGAATATCTAGCAGCTCCTGAAGTATTTACTGCACCCATATTCTCCGCCTCCCTGCTCATTCAGTGAGCGTTGGCTAGACGAAGTGCGCTTGGCGCACCCGCGTATGAGTCTCTTGTACCTTCCGCACATGTCACAATAAAGAATTCCGAGCTGATGTGGTGAGTGCGGTCTTCTATATTCAATCCTCCTTTGACCATTGTTATGTACACATTTATGATACACAGCTCAAAAAACTAAAGGGAACACTTAAACAACACAATTAGAGTAGAGATGACCGAACTTACAGTAAATTCGATTTGTCACAAACTTCTCGGCTCAGCGGTTGCTGACTTTTCCTGCATAAATTAGTTCAGATTTCAGGTTCTCCTGTGGGCTGGAAAAGGTGGATACAGTCCTAGGAGACTCTTTCCTAGGACTGTATCCACCTTTTCCAGCCCACCGGAGCACCGGAAAGCTGAACGAATTTATGCAGGATAAGTCATCAACTGCCGAGCCGAGAAGTTCGTGACGAATCAAATTTACTGTAAGTTCGCTCATCTGTAAACACAATATAACTCCAAGTCAACATCTTTGAAACCACACTGTCCATTTAGGAAGCAACACTGAATGACTATCAATTTCACATGCTGTTTTGCAAATGGAACAGACAACAGGTGGAAATTATAGGCAATTAGCATGTCACCCCAATAAAGGAGTGGTTCTGCAGTTAGTGACCACAGACCACTTCCTATGCTTCCTGGCAGATGTTTTGGTCACTTTGGAATGCTGGCAGTGCTTTCACTCTAGTGGTAGCATGAGACGGAGTCTACAACCCACACAAGTGGCTCAGGTAGTGCAGCTCATCCAGGATGGCACATCAATGCGGGCTATGGCAAGAAGGTTTGCTGTGTCTGTCAGCGTAGTGTCCAGAGCATGGAGGCGCTACCAGGAGACAGGCCAGTACGTGGAGGAGGCAGTAGGAGGGCAACAACCCAGCAGCAGGACCGTTACCTCCGCCTTTGTGCAAGGAGGACAAGGAGGAGCACTGCCAGAGCCCTACAAAATGACCTCCAGCAGGCCACAAATGTGCATGTGTCCACTCAAATGGTTATAAACAGACTCCATGAAGGTGGTATGAAGGCCCGACATCCACAGGTTGGGGTTGTGCTTACAGCTCAACACCGTGCAGGACATTTGGCATTTGCCAGAGAACATCAAGATTGGAAAATTCACCACTGGCGCCCTGTGCTCTTCACAGATTAAAGCAGTTTCACACTGAGCACATGTGACAGACGTGACAGAGTCTGGAGACGCCATGGAGAACGTTCTGCTGCCTGCAACATCCTCCAGCATGACCGGTTTGGGGGTGGGTCAGTAATGGTGTGGGGTGGCATTTCTTTGGGGGGCTGCACAGCCCTCCATGTGCTTCCCAGAGGTAGCCTGACTGCCAAACTCTCTCCTAGGACTGTATCCACCTTTTCCAGCCCACCGGAGCACCTGAAAGCTGAACTAATTTATGCAGGCTAAAGTCATCAACTGCCGAGCCAAGAAGTTCGTGACGAATTGAATCACTGTAACTTCGCTTATCTCTAGTCAGCACATTCAACTATGTAAAGACGCAAGTATTTCATACGATTAGTTAATTCGTGTGTTATCACAGTGTTCCCTTTTTTATTTATTTTTTGAGCATTGTATATTGTAATTATTGTTTCCCAACAAGGGTGCCTCCAGCTGTATAGGCTGCACGGGCATGCTGAGAGTTGTAGTTTTGCAACAGCTGGATACACGCTGGTTGGAAAAAATATATATATTTTTTTCTTTCTTATGATATATACACACACGCACAGTAGTGTATTTTGGGGGGGGGCAATCCAAACTTCTGTGTGTGTGTGAATATACATATATTGTATGGCATCCGGCATCCATTGTTTCTGCGCGGCGGATAAGGGAACGCAAGCTGTATTCCTCTGTCCGGCGTGTCCAACCATCCCATGTCAAAATTGAGATGCTGAATGATTGTGAACTGTCCCATTAAAAGGAGGGAAATTGTGCCAGAAGCCTGATATATGTGAGTATAGCCTTATTCGGTCTGCAGGGTGCCAGCGTATAGCTGGTATCTACCACTATGGCCCTCATTTACTTAGAAAAACGGGTTGTAAGTCTATGTTGCTTTCTTACCCGACTGCTTTTTTCCCCTGGTATTTATTATTATGTCGCATCCTGTTTGTCGCACGTGGGTTTTGTTGGTTTTGGTTTCCAACTCCTCTGAGTTGTCGGGAAAAAATCCACAACAATTCAACAAATTGGGGTTGGAAAGCTTTATAAATACAGTGATCCCTCAACTTACAATGGCCTCAACATACAATAGTTTAAACATACAATTGTTTTTCCTGGACCATTGTAACTTGAAACCAGACTCAACATACAATGCTATGGACAGTCCAGAACTGCGAAAGGTGTCAATGGCTGGAAGAAATTACCAATTTGAATGGACATTCACTGGTAAAACACCTGTATTACTGAAGTGCATGCACTGTCTGGCTGTATTACATGTTTTGTACTACTCTACCTGTGCCACAGTTTGCTGCTCCTATGGACACCAGATAAGGGTGGCTCCATTTTACGTTTTTTAGGACACTTCGTGTACTGTACAGGATCCTGAAGAAGCTCCTGTCCTCTACATAGACAGTGATTACAGCTCCCAGAAGATCTTTCTTACTTTTATATGTAAGGATTTGCTTTATCTGTATTAGTTATCTACTTATTTTTCTTTAATCCTCACCGTTTCCTATTTTTGGATGACATTTTGGGGCTTCAGAACCAATTACGAGGTTTCCATAGAGTTATGGTCTCAACATACAATGGTTTCAACATACAATGGTCGTCCTGGAACCAATTAATATTGTAACTTGAGGGACCACTGTACGTGGGAAAGCTCAGAAATGTCGGGTTAAGTCCCCTTTTTCGGGTTTGGGAGAATTCAAATCGGGTCTGTGGGGAAAAAATGTTGCATTGTGTTGCAGACTGGCGCACGATGTCTGCGACATGTTGCAGACAAAGATGCGACAAAAAAAAAACAAAACAAGTCGGGTTTAGAATAGTAAATGAGGGCCTATATGTTACTGTATGTGAGAGTATTGCTCTGTGTATAGGGTTTTTATTTAGGAACAATATAGCGGTATTGTGTGTGTGTGTGTCTAGCAAATCAAATATTGTGTGTCTACAGTGACATAAGCTTTGTGGCTTGTCCTCCTGATCTTTTAACCCTTTCAGGACACAGCATTTTTACGCTTTTGGACTTTCGTTTTTTCCTCCTCACCTTCTAGGAATCATAACGCTGTCAGTTTTCAACCAACAGACCTATATGAGCCCTTGTTTTATGCGCTACCAATTTTACTTTGTAATGACATCAGTCATTTCACCACAAAATCTATGGTGAAACTAAAAAAAATTATTATTTGTGGGACAAAATTGAAATAAAAGGGCTTCCGTTTCTACGCAGTGCACTTTTCGGTAAAAATTACACATATTTATTCTGTAGGTCCATACGGTTACAAGGATAAGCAATTTATGTATATTTTATTTTATTTTCCTACGTAAAAAAAAATTATAACTACATGCACCAAAATTAGTATGTTTAAAATTGGCATCTTCTGAACCCTATAACTTTTTATTTTTCCACATATGGGGATGTATGAGAGCTTATTTTTTAGCGACGTGGTCTGTAGTTTTTATTGGCACCATTTTTGTCTTTATGGGACTTTTTGATCGCTTTTTATACAAAATCGCTTTTTATACAAAATCGCTTTTTATACAAAATCGCTTTTTATACAAAATGACCAAAAATATTCAATTTTGGACTTTGGAATTTTTTTTACGTATACACCATTGACCGTGCAGTTTGAGTAACATTATATTTTTATAGTTTGGACATTTATGCAAGTGGCGATACCGCATATGTTTATGTTTATTTTTCTTTACATTTTTTTTAATGGGAAAAGGGGGGTGATTAAAACTTTTGTTAGAGAAGGGCTTAAATGTTTTTTAACTTTTTTTTTTTTTATACACCATTTTTTAGTCCCCACAGGGGACTATTACATGCAATCTTCTGATTGCATACATTGTTCTGTGCCATAGCATAGCATTGATCAGTGTTATCGGCGCTCTGCTGCTCCAGCCTGCTGAGCAGGCATGGAGCAGCAGATCACCCATCGGACTGCGAGGAGGCAGGTAGGGACCCTCCCCTGGTCCTCCCGGCTGTTCGGGATGCCGGAGGTCCCGAACAGCCTAATTGAGCTGCCGGAAATGGTTTTACTTTCACTTCAGATGCGGCAATCAATTTTGATCGCCGCATCTAAGGGGTTAATGCCGGACATCACCATCATCGGTGATGTACGGCATTAGACACAGGTCCTGGCGGCTGATAGCCTCCGGGACCACCCGGCTATGATGCGGGGTCAGCCCATGAGCCAGCGTCATAGCAGGGGATTGGGCGCAGGACGTACAGGTACGCCCTGAGTCCTTAACCCCTTTAGGACAGACCCATTTTATCTTAACAACCAAGCTCTTTTTTCTTTTTATTTGACTGGGTCTCTTTAAATGGTAATAACTTTAGAACACTTTATGTGATCAGAATGATTCTGATATCCTTTTTTCGTGACATATTGTACTTTATATAAGTGGTGAATTTTTGTTGACACATGCAGCATTTTTTGTGAAAAGCTCCAAAATATTGTGAAAAACTAGAAAATTTGGGTCATTTTATTTTTTTATGGTGTACACTGTGCGGTAAAAGTGATGTTATATTTACTCTGTGGGTCAGTACGATTATGACGATACCCATTTTATATAGCTTTCTATGTTATTTTTCCTTTTTTTTTTTTCATCCAACGCCATTGAATGAGGGCTTTTTGTTTGCAAGATGAGCTTTTTCTTACTATTTATTGGTATAATTTTTGCTATACGTGCTACCTTTTGATCTTTTCTATTTTGCTATTTGTACCAAAATTTTGCACTTTGTTGGGATAATTTTCATTTAACCCCTTAAGGACTCAGGGTTTTTCCGTTTTTGCACTTTCGTTTTTTCCTCCTTACCTTTTAAAAATCATAACCCTTTCAATTTTCCACCTAAAAATGCATATTATGGCTTATTTTTTGCGTCGCCAATTCTACTTTGCAGTGAAATTAGTCATTTTACCCAAAAATGCACGGCAAAACGGAAAAAAAAATCATTGTGCGATAAAATCGAAAAAAAAACGCCATTTTGTAACTTTTGGGGGCTTCCGTTTCTACGCAGTGCATATTTCGGTAAAAATTACACCTTATCATTATTCTGTAGGTCCATACGGTTAAAATGATACCCTACTTATATAGGTTTGATTTTGTCGCACTTCTGGAAAAAATCATAACTACATGCAGGAAAATTTATACGTTTAAAAATGTCATCTTCTGACCCCTATAACTTTTTTATTTTTCCACGTACGGGGCGGTATGAGGACTAATTTTTTGCGCCGTGATCTGAAGTTTTTATCGGTATGATTTTTGTTTTGATCGGACTTTTTGATCACTTTTTATTCATTTTTTAATGTTATAAAAAGTGACCAAAATACGCTTTTTTGGACTTTGGAATTTTTTTGCGTGTACGCCATTGACCGTACGGCTAAATTAATGATATATTTTTATAGTTCGGACATTTATGCATGCGGCGATACCACATATGTTTATTTATTTTTTTTTTACACTTTTATTTTTTTTATGGGAAAAGGGGGGTGATTCAAACTTTTATTAGGGAAGGGGTTAAATGACCTTTATTAACACTTTTTTTTTACTTTTTTTTTGCAGTGTTATAGGTCCCATAGGGACCTATAACACTGCACACACTGATCTCTCATCCTGATCACAGGCGTGTATTAACACGCCTGTGATCAGCATTATCGGCGCTTGACTGCTCCTGCCTGGATCTCAGGCACGGAGCAGTCATTCGTCGATCGGACACCGAGGAGGCAGGTAAGAGCCCTCCCGGTGTCCGATCAGCTGTTCGGGATGCCGCGATTTCACCGCAGCGGTCCCGAACAGCCCGACTGAGCAGCCGGGGTACTTTCAGTTTCACTTTAGAAGCGGCGGTCAGCTTTGACCGCCGCTTCTAAAGGGTTAATACCGCACATCGCCGCGATCGGCGATGTGTGGTATTAGCCGCGGGTCCCGGCCGTTGATTAGCGCCGGGACCGACGCGATATGATGCGGGATCGCGGCGCGATCCCGCTTCATATCGCGGGAGCCGGCGCAGGACGTAAATATACGTCCTGCGTCGTTAAGGGGTTAAATTTTATAGTACAGGTCATGACGGATGTGTCAATACCTATTATGTATACGATTTGTGTTTTGGTTCTTTTTTGATGACAATAGAGGGTTTTACTGGGAAAGGGGCATTTTTATTTTTTTTTACACTTCATACATGTATTGAACAACCTTTTATTATTTTATTTTTCACTTTTTACAGGTTATACTATGCTGCAATACATTTGCACTGCAGCACAGTATAACCTGATCTGCTGCAGGCTGGATCTCACAGGTTTCCATAGCAGGCAGACAGGAGGTCATCATCGGACTTCCTGCTGCCATAGCAACCAACAGCGACCCACGATGGTGTTGCGGCACTGTCATTGGTGAGCGCACTTCCCATGTCAACACCATAGATGCTGTGATCAGGATTGATCACTGCATCTATAGGGTTAATGCTGCCGGGACCGGCGCAATCATGGACCTTGCAGCTGTGCCGGGTCCTCGGCTGTGATTGACAGCCGGGTCCTGCTGCCGATCTCCTGCGCTGTCCGCGGCAGTGCAGGAGATCGCTTGGACATATGCATACATCCCAGCGCGTAAACGTGTCGGGTGCTGGGACGTATGCATATGTCCTATAGTGGGAAGGGGTTAAGAGGTTAATAAACTTGCAACACTCTTGGCATGCTACATCCTCAATTAACTAAATGTGACTGACTTGTTAGTGCAATATTTTGACTTATGTGCAGAGCATTGCACCCTAGTGTCTGAAGTACGTGGGGGCATGGAGCAAATTTATGTGAATGAATCTGCAGTTCATATGTTCAGCTGCCTCTTTATTAAAGGGGTACTCCGCCCCTAGACATCTTATCCCCTATCCAAAGGGTAGGGGATAAGATGTCTGATCGCAGAGGTCCCGCCACGGGGTATCTCTCCTGTAGCACCCACTTGTCATTAGCTGCACAGATCGAAGATCGCTCTGCGTCTGATGACTCACAATACAGAGGCCGGAGTATCGTGATGTCACGGCTCCACCCCCGTGTGACATCACACCCCACCCCCTCAATTCAAGCCTATGGGAGGGGGTGGGGCGTGACGTCACAAGGGGGTGAAGCTGTGACGTGACGATAAGACATCTTCAATGTCTAGGGGGCGGAGTCCTCTTTACTACTATTGGCATCAACAAAGGAAGTTAAAGAACCTCTGGAATCCCTACTAATCAGATACTTATTACCTATCCTGTGGAAAGATCATGAGCTTAAAGGGGTACTCTGCTGAAAAAATCTTATCCCCTATCTAAAGAATTCACTGCAGCACCCCTGTCATTCGGTGAACAGAGCGAACTCTGCTCCGTGCCTGATGACTGGCGATTCCAGCCTCCACACCCACTCCATTCACGTCTACTAGCCGTCACAAATGCGAGAGCTGCAAGCTTCCGTGTTATGGACGCCGCCGCTGCCAGCCCGGAGATCGCAGGGTTTCCCAAGGGCGGGAGTACCCTGATCTAACATCTTATCCCCTATCCTACAGGCAGTGGTATCACAGGTAGGGGCTGCTCACATTAGGTTCTGGCTGTACACTGCAGGTTACTTATAGATATCATCAGGCATTATATGTGCAAACAGCATAGACATAGGGTTCAATAAACCAATTTGCATGACACCAAAGCATAGTAGACAACACTTTTGTGTCCCACAAATAAAATGCATTTGTAAAACAGGCCAAAAGTAGCCACAAAGGGGTAAATTTTTATTTTATTTTATTTAAATCATCTGGTGCGAAGTTAAACAGATCTGTAAATCTGATAAGTATTGGAAGGATTACAATTTTTAAATAGAAGTAATTTACTGTTTAACTTTCTGCACCAGATGATCAAAAAAAAAAAAGAAGTTTTCTATCGGAGTACCCCTATAAATTGACTAGGTTTGGTCTATTGAACCCAGTGACTATGAGTACACTACTGTATATGTTGCAATACTTTTGTACAGTATCCTTAAAAAGTACCTGTCATATCCTACAAAAAATGTTGTATGTTACTTAGTTCCTAATCCTGATCATGCACATATAGAGGGAGATTCATCAAAACCTGTGTAAAGGAAAAGTTGACCAGTTGCCCATAGCAACCAATCAGCTCGCCTCTTTCATTTTGAAAAGGGCCTGTGAGAAATGAAAGAAGCGACATGATTGGTTGCTATGGACAACCGGTTAACTTTTCCTCTACACTGGTTTTAATGAATGTTTATTTAATAATGTTTATTTGTCTAGCACCCATATTTCTCTTACCAATACCTTCTTTTTTGTGCTCAAATCAATTTTCATCCTGTGCTCTTGAAGGGGTATGTCTGTCTCTTTCCTTCACTCTGCATGACCCATTTTTCTCCCTGAGTCTGCTGGGCAGTGCTGGGTCTCTTCATCCAATCACTGCAGCCTGTTCTGTAACCCCCTCCTCTGAAAGGACAGGAGTGAGCACAAAAAAAGGAAAAAGGCTGTCTCTTTCCTTCACTCTGCATGACCCATCTTCCTCCCTGAGCCTGCTATACATTGCTGGATCTCTTCATTCCATCACTGCAGGCTGCTCTGTACGCTCCTCTGATAGTGAGCACAAAAAAAACAAACAAATGGTGAAGTTATTCTGTTTTCTACAACCTGAATATAAAACTGGCTAAAGTCAGTTGTACCACAGTCTGTGTGTGCCTGCTGAAGAGTGCCTGCCTACCCCAGGAGAAGACTGACCTACCTAATATCTTACAATATACACTGCTCAAAAAAAAAAAGGGAACGCTAAGATAACACATCCTAGATCTGAATGAATGAACTAATCGTATGAAATACTTTCATCTTTACATAGTTGAATGTGCTGACAACAAAATCACACAAAAATGATCAATGGAAATCAAATGTATCAACCCATGGAGGTCTGGATATGGAGTCACACTCAAAATCAAAGTGGAAAACCACACTACAGGCTGATCCAACTTTATGTAATGTCCTTAAAATAAGTCAAAATGAGGCTCAGTAGTGTGTGGCCTCCGCGTGCCCGTAAGACCTCCCTCCCTGGGCATGCTCCTGATGAGGTGGCCAATGGTCTCCTGAGGGATGTCCTCCCAGAACTGGACTAAAGCATCCGCCAACTCCTGGTCTGTCTGTGGTGTAACTGTGCTGTCCCAGTACGGCATATGTTCCTACAGTCCTGTCAGGTTGAGTCCCTGTACGTCCTCAGGGCTTTCCTGCAGTATTCCCCCATAATGTTAATATGTTAAATATTAATTGCAAAGGACCTTTGAAGTGGTTCACATGATTGTTAGTCACATGATAATATTTGTTGTCACATGTTTAAGTCATATTTTTGTTACCCAGAGAGCACCAGGTGACCTGCAGCTAGCCTATGGGCTCCTTGCTCAGCCCCCCTTTATAAGAGGGGGAGGTACTACAATCTCTATCTTGTTTTTCACTCTCGGCTGAGGTCAAGACCAGTCCAGACATCTCAGGGTCAGTGTCCAGCACATCTGGAAGCCTCAACCTAAATAGCAGCCACAAGTCAGTAAGTCAAGTCATCTTTATTTGCTGTCATCATCTTCAGTCAAGTCAATTGTAGTCAGCGTGGCCTGCACCTATAGTCTCTCAAGTCCCTGCAAGTCCCAGCAAGCTGTGAGGTCCCCTGTGTTACTGGTCACCTCTCTGGGATCCTGGTCGAACTGTATAGACTGTACCATCTGTCTACCTCAGTAAAAGCTACTGTTAACCTTAACCTGGCCTTGGACTATTATTTGCCCTGCCTAATCTACGACTAGCGGTATTACCTCCGGGTGGTTACATAGGCAAACAACGCCCGGGCATCACGAACATGAAGGGGTTAACACCATCTACCCCTGGGCAACACCATCTGCCCATTATACCTCACATCACACCCCAAGGACACTACACAACGTGGCGTTGGTGGATGGAACAAGACATGATGTCCCAGATGTGCTCAATCGGATTCAGGTCTGGGGAACGGGAGGGCCAGTCCATAGCATCAATGCCTTCCTCTTGCAGGAACTGCTGACACTCCAGCCACATGAGGTCTAGCATTGTCTTGCATTAGGAGGAACCCAGGGCCAACTGCACCAGCATATAGTCCCACAAGGGGTCTGAGGATCTCATCTCGGTACCTTATGGCAGTCAGGCAACCTCTGGCAAGCACATGGAGGGCTGTGCAGCCCCCCAAAGAAATGCCACCCCACACCATTACTGACCCTGGTAGCGCCTCCATGCTCTGGACACTACGCTGACAGACACAGCAAACCTTCTTGCCACAGCTCGCATTGATGTGCCATCCTGGATGAGCTGCACTACCTGAGCCACTTGTGTGGGTTGTAGATTCTGTCTCATGCTACCACTAGAGTGAAAGCACCGCCAGCATTCAAAAGTGACCAAAACATTAGCCAGGAAGCATAGGAAGTGATAAGTGGTCTGTGGTCACCACCTGCAGAACCACTCCTTTACTGGGAGTGTTTTGCTAATTGCCTATAATTTCCACCTGTTGTCTGTTCCATTTGCACAGCAGCATGTGAAATTGATTGTCAATCAGTGTTGCTTCCTGAGTGGACAGTGGGATTTCACAGAAGTGTGATTGACTTGGAGTTACATTGTGTTACATAGTTACATAGTTACATAGTTAGTATGGTCGAAAAAAGACATATGTCCATCAAGTTCAACCAGGGAATTAAGGGGTAGGGGTGTGGCGCGATATTGGGGAAGGGATGGGTGTTGTTTAAGTGTTCCCTTTATTTTTTTGAGCAGTGTTGAAAAGAGAAGTGGACAGTCTATAGAGCCCAAGTTTAGGTCTTCCTACTGATTTCCCATGAAGAAATGCAGTGGGATTAGTTCCAACTTGGCACTAAAAACAAAGTCATAGTAGGTTTGTTTACATGCCGACAAGTCGTCGTGCCCACAGGTCTCTCCACTGCCGTCACCTGCTTCTCATGCACCTGCTCACAGTCCTGGCTCTTTGCATCCTGCCATCCTCCCCGGGCTGTCATTTACGTGCTGAGTTGGCATGTCTACTTGTCTCCTGTTAAACACGCCAGCTCCTCCATACTGCTCCAGGTCTTTATCCTCCCAGTAAAGGAGGCAGGGAGCCATGAAAAAGAATTCATGATGCACTGAAAATTCTGTGGGAGAGCTCTCGTGCTACTATGCTGTATATTATTAATAGCACAACAATAAGGGTTATGTTGATGTACATTTAAACTTTACATTTACTTAGAGCAGTGTTTCCCAACCAGACGGCCTCCAGCTGTTGCAAAACTACAACTCCCAGCACGCCCGGACAGCCGAAGTTGTGAGTTGTAGTTGTCGGCGTGCTGGAAGGTTGTAGTTTTGCAACAGCTGGAGGCTGTCTCGTTGGGAAACACTAAATTAATGGGATCTAAAACACAATCTATAGAGTCTGAGTGGAGTTTATACTGAGAGATGTAGAACAAACGAATCCAATATGGATCTTGTTTTTTTTTTGTTTTTTTTTTAGACAAGGTCACCAGACAATGGTCTAAACGCAGTCGTGTGATTTATTTTACTTTCCATTATCATTGGGAAAAAAACATATTTACCTGCATCAGTCGGGTAAATCGAGTCTCAGGTTCACACAAGGTCGTAGGCTCCTAAACTTCTATTTGCATCCTTTATTTGTTCTTATACTTATTCACTTATACTTATTTGCAGAGCTGTGAGTTGAACCTTTAGCAGTGACAGCAATTGAAAACCTGGCAAATAGTTTTTAAAATTAAATAATGCTACTTACTGAGCTGTCATCGACATATACCCAAGTATCTCAGTAAAACCAGATCCAACAGTACAGTCTAAGGGCTGTATTACAACTAACAGCCTGTTTGGCCACCAATCGCTTCATATAATAGGGCCCTATAGCCATGTTCACACAACGCAATTTCCATGCATAATTCCACAGAAGAAATTTCTTTGTGTGAACATGTCCTTAGGGCGACTCCGGGGTCCGCAGAAAGAATAGGAATGTCTGTTATTTCTGTAGAGTCCACATGGGAATGCATTTTCTTCTATGAGATGACACATTTCCAAGCGGTCCTAGTGCCGGCATGTACTGCTGGCTGTCCGCTGTTAGTGGAATGTTGTTGTCGAGTAAAATTTAGTATTTTCTATTGTCACCAGGCTGTCTCATAAAATAAACACTTTAACTCACCTTCCTCTGCTCCCTCGTAGCTCCGGTATCGGGGCGCTTTGTCTGTGGTCGGTGACTCTGGCGGGACACCACTGTCAGGGTCGGTTCTGCCTATAGACAATATAGGCAGCCACCTAGAGTGCCCTCTTGATATGGGCACCACTCTGCCTGCTGCAAGAAAGTTAGTAGCCAGCCAGCATCAGAAGCACCCGCTCATCCGAAGCACCCGCCCAGCCAGCACCACTGTCGATGCACGTCCCCCCCCCCCCCTCCCGTTACCATAATAATCAGCTTTCTTCAGCCTGCTGGAGGAGTGCAGTGCCACCTCCGAGGCAGACAGGCAGGTCAGGTCCATCCAGCATCCTGACAACTCCATACATCTGTCCCAACCCCCCTCCACTCCTGTGTGATCACGTCTGTCTGCCTTGGAGTACTGCTTTCAGCAGCGAAGTGCTCCTCAGAGGTAGACATGCTCCCCTCCGCTGCTCCTCGGGCTATAGTGGAGGATCGATGAATCGCTAGTCTGCGCGAAATCCACCTGTTGTTTGCCTCTGAGCGCACACCTTCTGCAGTCCAGCATCCCCAGTTTATCCCGTAAGAGGAACATTGAGTCAATAGCTGGACAGTGAGTGCAAGATTTTCTATGTGTTTTCCTACTCGAATTCTTGCTATAGTGAACAATGATGACAGTACTAACAGCTAAGGGGGCCTTGTGTGCGGATTCTTACAGCATGTGTAAGTGCACAATTATGTATGTTACAGCGTGTCACCCCAGTAGTATGGTAATTACATGAGAAGGAGGTTTGTTACAGTGTGTCACCCCAGTAGTAATGTAATTACATGACCCCAATAGTAAGGTGGGGTGTTTGAAAGGCTGGCAAAAATCCTTGCACCAGTGGCCAGTGATTGGTTAAAGGGGTATTCCAGGAAAAAACTTTTTTTTATATATCAACTGGCTCCGGAAAGTTAAACAGATTTGTAAATTACGTGAAGGGTTTGCAAGAACAGGTATAACACCCGGCACTGCTGTATCCAGTCAGCCAACTAAGATATGCGGGATAGGCTATGCTGCTGTGACCTCGGAGTGGACCCTACCTGCTGCATGGAGGTGCAGACCAATAGGTAAAGTAACTTGTATCAGCTAGTTGAACGAAGTTGAAAGAAGTCGCACTCACCATCCAGGAGCAGTATTCAAAGTCTTGTCCTTTATTCACACCGGCAGAGTGGAACAATAAAACACGGTCACGCACGAGGGGAGCGAGAGCAGCCGCTCTCAGGATGCGGGGGCACACCACCAGAGGCAACTTGTCTTGTATACTTGTCTTTGTAGCCCAATTTCTCTCGAGTAAGGACATACCTCATAAGTCTATGTAAATTCTTCGGCGGGCGCAGTAGAGGGCTCAGAAGAGCAGGAGCGACAAGGGGATTTTGCAGAGTACGTTTTTCTGAAATGGTTTTTGGGGGGCATGTTGCATTTAGGAAGCCCCTATGGTGCCAGAAAAGCAAAAAAAAAAAAACACATGGCATACCATTTTGGAAATGTGTGTTTCCCCCCAAATTTCACATTTTTGCAAGGGTTAATAGCAGAAAATACCCCCGAAATTTGTAACCCCATCTCTTCTGAGTATGGAGGTACCCCATAAGTTGACCTGAAGTGCACTACGGGCGAACTACAATGGACAAAGGCAAATCTAGATCTCTGGAGATGGACTTGTAACCTTGAGATTGTTGATATTTTTCCACAATTTTGGTTCTCAAGTCCTTAGACAGTTCTCATCTCCTCTTTCTGTTGCCCATGCTTAGTGTGGCACACACAATGCAAAGACTAAGTGAACTTCTCTCCTTTTTATCTGCTTTCAGGTGTGATTTTTATATTGCCCACACCTGTTACTTGCCCCAGGTGAGTTTAAAGGAGCATCACATGCTTGAAACAATCTTATTTTTCCACAATTTTGAAAGGGTGCCAATAATTTTGTCCTTCCCATTTTTGGAGTTTGGTGTGACATTATGTCCAATTTGCTTTTTTCTCCTCCCTTTTTTGGTTTAGTTCCAATACACACAAAGGGAATAAACATGTGTATAGCAAAACATGTGTTACTGAAATCCTTTTCTGTAAAAAATAATTAATTTTATAGAAAAATTTCAGGGGTGCCAACATTTACGGCCATGACTGCATACATAGTCACGTAAAGTGATACACCTGCACTTGCGCGGCCATTGGCTGGCACAATGACACAATGCTAAGGGGCTGGTATGCAATAATTTCCAGGGCTTGTTTTTATCCCCAGTCCGGCCCTGCCCCCTGCAGGTAGAGAAAAGCACAGTATAAGGCAGCAGAAGCCTGCACTGCTGTCACTGTGGTACATTACACTGTTTATCGTCGGACTAGCTGCTTCTGTACAATAATAAGTGGTGATGCGTATTGCCACTCACTTTAGATTTTTAGGTGGGGTGGTGGGGATTAGGTGAGCGCGAGGCCCCTGCAAGCACGAGGCCTTAGACGGCCGCCTAACTTGCGTAATGGAAGAGCTGTCTCTGAATATTACGAATCATACTGTTACTGACCAAATCCTGTATACTGAGACCAATATTACTAATAATACCAGTATACAAGGAGGAATATTATCACTATACATGTTACCATCATATTGTTACCGACCAAATTCTCTATACTGAAACCAATATTACTAATACCAGTACACAAAGTAGAATAATTCCACCACACCATGACTATCATTAAAACCTCATAGTATATAGTAGTGACTCCAGCTCTATACAGGTGCTGCATTTTAAGTAATTACAGTGCAGTTACATCTACTGACTCACAGGAGGCATTATCTTTTACTTTTCTTCTCTGTCTTGCTTAGACCACCATGAAGTCCTCTTCCAACCATGACTTGTCTTCACACATTCTGCCCGACAACAAACATATTGGGGGAGATTTATCAAAACCTGTCCAGAGGAAATGTTGCCCAGTTGCCCATAGCAACGAATCAGATCGCTTCTTTCATTTTTAACAGGGCCTCTGCAAAGTGAAAGAAGTGATCTGATTGGTTGCTATGGGCAACTGGGCAACTTTTCCTCTGGACAGGTTTTAATAAATCTCCCCCATTATTCTCCACACATTCCCCACCTGTCTCATACCTTCAGTGCCAGGGGTGTACCTAGAGCATTTGGCACCCAGGGTGGACCCTTTGTTTGGCATACCCCCACCCGGGGCAGACCCTGTATTTGCAGCCATCCCCCCCCAACCCAAGAAACACGCACAAACTTTTTTCAATGTTTTCAATAATATTTATTGCCCAAATGCAGGAGTTTTGCAGAAGGGGGTCAGGATAGGGGTTTTGTAGAAAGGGGCTGGTGAAAAATGTCTAGAAAACTCCTGCCCTGCCCCTGTCTAGAAATAACTGGTCTTCCTCCTTCTAGAAAACCCATGCCCTTTCGTTCCCCTTATACAAATACCCTGCACACCCCTTAACCCCTTAAGGACGCAGGGTTTTTCAGTTTTTGCACTTTTGTTTTTTCCTCCCTATCTTTTAAAAATCATAACCCTTTCAATTTTCCACCTAAAAATCCATATTATGGCTTATTTTTTGCGTCACCAATTCTAATTTGCAGTGACATTAGTCATTTTACCCAAAAATTCATGGCGAAACGGTAAAAAAAAATCATTGTGCGACAAAATCGAAGAAAAAACGCCATTTTGTAACTTTTGGGGGCTTCCGTTTCTACGTAGTGCATATTTCGTTAAAAATGACACCTTATCATTATTCTGTAGGTCCATACGGTTAAAAGGATACCCTACTTATATAGGTTTCATTTTGTCGTACTTCTGGAAAAAATCATAACTACATGCAGGAAAATTTATACATTTAAAAATGTCCTTTTCTGACCCCTATAACTTTTTTACTTTTCCATGTACAGGGTGGTATGAGGACTCATTTTTGGCACCGTGATCTGAAGTTTTTATCGGTACCATTTTTGATTGGACTTTTTGATCACTTTTTATTCATTTTTTAATGGTATAAAAAGTGACCAAAAATACGCTTTTTTGGACTTTGGAATTTTTTTACGTGTACGCCATTGACCGTGCGGTTTAATTAATTATATATTTTTATAGTTCGGGCATACCACATATGTTTATTTTAATTTTTATTTACACAGTTTTATTTTTTTATGGGAAAAGGGGGGTGATTCAAACTTTTATTAGGGAAGGTGTTAAATGACCTTTATTAACACTTTTTTTAAACTTTTTTTTTGCAGTGTTATAGCTCCCATAGGGACCTATAACACTGCACACACTGATCTCTCGTGCTGATCACTGGCGTGTATTAACACGCCTGTGATCAGTGTTATCGGCGCTCGACTGCTCCTGCCTGGATCTCAGGCACGGAGCAGTCATTCGTCGATCGGACACCGAGGAGGCAGGTAAGGGCCCTCCCGGTGTCCTGTAAGCTGTTCGGGATGCCGCGATTTCACCGCGGCGCTCCCGAACAGCCCGACTGAGCAGCCGGGTTACTTTCACTTTCACTTCAGACAGGGCGGTCAGCTTTGATCGCCGCGTCTGAAGGGTTAATACAGGGCATCACCGCGATCGGTGATGTCCTGTATTAGCCGGGGGTCCCGGCTGTTGATAGCTGCCGGGACCGACCCGATATGACGCGGGGACACCGCGTGACCCCGCGACATATTGCGGGAGCTGGCGGAGGATGTAAATATACATCCTTCGTCATTAAGGGGTTAATAAAATAAAAACCATTAACCCCCCCCTTAATAAAATAAAACTCAGCACACTCTCTAATAAAACCCATTAACCCCCCTTAATAATCCCTTAACCCCCTTAATAAAATAAAACCCTGCACACCCTTAATAAAATAAAACCCTGCACCCTCTTAATAAAACAAAAACCCTGCACACCCCCTTAATAAAATAAAACCCATACACACCCCCTTAATAAAACCCATTAACCCCCTTTAATAAAACACCTTAACCCCCTTAATAAAACCCCTTAACCCCCCCCTTAATAAAACCACTTAACCCCCCTTAATAAAACACCTTAATAAAAGAAAACCCTGCACCCCCTTAAAAAAATCCAACTGCACCAAATAGAAACAAATCCAAATACCCCTCAATTAAATGAATAAATCCTGCACCCCCCTTAATTACACCCCCCCCCTTAATTACATCCCCTGAGGAGAGGCTCTCAAGTGTAATGGACTGTGCTTTTATACACTGCTAAGTGTTGACACAAGAAGCACTCCTCTGTGCTCTGTCCTGATAGCACTCCTCTGTGCTCTCTCCTGTTTGATAGTACTCCTCTGTGCTCTCTCCTGTCTGATAAGACTCCTCTGTGCTTTCTTGTCTGATAGCACTCTTCTGTGCTCTGTCCTTATAGCACTCCTCTGTGCTCTCTCCTACTCCTCTGTGCTCTCTCTCCTGTCTGATAGCACTCCTCTGTGCGCTCTCCTGTCTGATAGCACTCCTCTGTGTTCTCTCCTGTCTGATAGCACTCCTCTGTGCTCTCTCCTGTCTGATAGCACTCCTTTGTGCTCTCTCCCGTCGGATAGCACTCCTCTGTGCTCTCTCCTGTCTGATAGGACTCCTCTGTGCTCTGTCCTGATAGCACTCCTCTGTGTTCTCTCCTGTCTGATAGCACTCCTCTGTGTGCTCTCCTGTCTGATAGCACTCCTCTGTGCTCTCTCCTGTCTGATAGCACTTCTCTGTGCTCTTGTCAAGGATGGCTCGAGGAGAGGCTCTCAAGTGTAATTGACTGTGCTTTTATACTGTAACGCCGAGCGCTCCGGGTCCCGCTCCTCCCCCGGAGCGCTTGCGGTGTCCTGTTCATCCTTGCAGCGCCCGGTCAGAGCGCTGCTCTGTGTTCCCCCGGCGGGGACGTGTCTGCCCGCGGGTCGCATCCCGATCTTCTCACCTGCCCCGTCTTCATGCTCAGTCCCGGCGCGCATGGCCCCGCTCTCTAGGGCGCATGCGCCGGGTGTCTCAGATTTAAAGGGCCAGTGCACCATTAATTGGTGCCTGGCCCAATCAGTTTCAAATCACTCCCTACACATAAAAACCCCCTTCCCCTTCCTGTCCTTGACGGATCTTGTTGCCCTAGTGCCAGTGAAAGCGTTCCCGTGTGCCTATTGCCTGTGTATCCAGACCCTTTGCCGTTGCCCCTGACTACGAACCATTGCCGCCTGCCCAGACCTTCTGCTACGTCCGACCTCGCCTTTGCCTAGTCCTTGTGTACCGCGCCTGTCTCAGCAGTCAGTGAGGTTGAGTCGCTATCGGGTGGAACGACCTGGGGGTTACCTGCCGCAGCAAGTCCATCCCGCTTTGCGCTACCAACCCGGATCCTGACATATACACTGCTAAGTGTCGACACAAGAAGCACTCCTCTGTGCTCTGTCCTGATAGCACTCCTCTGTGCTCTCTCCTGTCTGATAGTACTCCTCTGTGCTCTCTCCTGTCTGATAGAACTGCTCTGTGCTCTGTCCTTATAGCACTCCTCTGTGCTCTCTCCTACTCCTCTGTACTCTCTCCTGTCTGATAGCACTCCTCTGTGCACTCTCCTGTCTGATAGCATTCCTCTGTGCTTTCTCCTGTCTGATAGCACTCCTCTGTGTTCTCTCCTGTCTGATAGCACTCCTTTGTGCTCTCTCCTGTCTAATAGGACTCCTCTGTGCTCTCTCCTGTCTGATAAAGCACTTCTCTGTGCTCTCTCCTGTCTGATAGCACTCCTCTGTGCACTCTCCTGTCTGATAGCACTCCTCTGTGCACTCTCCTGTCTGATAGCACTCCTCTGTGCTCTCTCCTGTCTGATAGCACTCCTCTGTGCTCTCTCCTGTCTGATAGAACTCCTCTGTGCTCTGTCCTTATAGCACTCCTCTGTGCTCTCTCCTACTCCTCTGTACTCTCTCCTGTCTGATAGCACTCCTCTGTGCACTCTCCTGTCTGATAGCATTCCTCTGTGCTTTCTCCTGTCTGATAGCACTCCTCTGTGTTCTCTCCTGTCTGATAGCACTCCTTTGTGCTCTCTCCTGTCTGATAGGACTCCTCTGTGCTCTCTTCTGTCTGATAGTACTCCTCTGTGCTCTCTCCTGTCTGATAAGACTCCTCTGTGCTCTCTCCTGTCTGATAGCACTCCTCTGTGCTCTGTCCTTATAGCACTCCTCTGTGCTCTCTCCTGTCTGATAAGACTCCTCTGTGCTCTCTCCTGTCTGATAGCACTCCTGTGTGCTCTCTCCTGTCTGATAGCACTCCTCTGTGCTCTTGTCAAGGATGGCTCAAGGATATGCTCTCAAGTGTAATTGACTGTGCTTTTATATACTGCTAAGTGTCGACACAAGAATTATACACCAAACATGCCTGTTGGTATAAACTCTTTCTCAGCATACTCGCAGCTTTCCCAAAAGGAGTTCTGTTTAATCCAGGAAGTAGATTTAGTTTTTACATTTCACAAAGAAGGAGGTTTAGTTATTTCGTCAAAATAAGCATGTTACATTTTGATTGGTTGTTTGATTATTGCGTCCGTATATATTAGCATATCTAGTGTCCATTAATTTCTTGGCAGAAGTTCCTCTACAGGGAAATTCCAGAGTTATCTGTCCTTAAGATATTTTGTCTTTCACTTCTTATCTCGGCCATGCTGGCTTCATGGCAAGGCCTCCATCGTAGTCACGAGCAGATTGCAAGCTAGTTTATGGGTTAAGGGGTAGGTATCAAATATATTTTTCCATCAGCAATGGCATATTAGTAATACTATATTGATCAGTCATCAGAAACATAAGGGTCATCCCTATCACTCGATCCTGTCTGAAACCACTCCTCTGTGCTCTCTGCTGTCTGATAGCACTCCTCTGTGCTCTCTCCTGTTTGATAGGACTCCTCTGTGCTCTCTCCTGTCTGATAAAGCACTCCTCTGTGCTCTCCTGTCTGATAGGAATCCTCTGTGCTCTCACCTGTCTGAGAGCACTCCTCTGTGCGCTCTCCTGTCTGATAGGACTCCTCTGTGCTCTCTCCTGTCTGATAGGACTCCTCTGTGCTCTCTCCTGTCTGATAGTACTCCTCTGTGCTCTCTCCTGTCTGATAGCACTCCTCTGTGCTCTCTTCTGTCTGATAGCACTCCTCTGTGCTCTCTCCTGTCTGATAGCACTCCTCTGTGCTCTCTCCTTTCTTATAGTACTCCTCTGTGCTCTGTCCTGTCTGATAGCACTCCTCTGTGCTCTCTCCTGTCTGATAGCACTCCTTTGTGCTCTCTCCTGTCTGATAGCACTCCTCTGTGCTCTCTCCTGTCTGATAGGACTCCTCTGTGCTCTCTCCTGTCTGAGAGCACTCCTCTGTGCTCTCTCCTGTCTGAGAGCACTCCTCTGTGCTCTCTCCTGTCTGATAGCACTCCTCTGTGCTCTCTCCAGTCTGATAGGACCCCTCTGTGCTCTCTCCCGTCTGATAGGACTCCTCTGTGCTCTCTCCTGTCTGAGAGCACTCCTCTGTGCTCTCTCCTGTCTGATAGCACTCCTCTGTGCTCTCTACTGTCTGGTAGCACTCCTCTGCACTCTCTCCTGTCTGATAGCACTCCTCTGTGCTCTCTCCTGTCTGATAGCACTCCTCTGTGCTCTCTCCTGTCTGATAGCACTCCTCTGTGCTCTCTCCTGTCTGATAGCACTCCTCTGTGCTCTCTCCTGTCTGATAGCACTCCTCTGTGCTCTCTCCTGTCCGATAGGACTCCTCTGTACTCTCTCCTGTCTGATGGCACTCCTCTGTGCTCTCTCCTGTCTGATAGCACTCCTCTGTGCTCTCTCCTGTCTGATAGCTCTCCTCTGTGCTCTCTCCTGTCTGATAGCACTTCTCTGTGCTCTCTCCTGTCTGATAGCACTCCTCTGTGCTCTCTCCTGTCTGATAGGACTCCTCTCTGCTCTCTCCTGTCTGATAGGACTCCTCTCTGCTCTCTCCTGTCTGAGAGCACTCCTCTGTGCTCTCTCCTGTCTGATAGCACTCCTCTGTGCTCTCTCCTTTCTGATAGCACTCCTCTGCGCTCTCTCCTGTCTGATAGGACTCCTCTGTGCTCTTTCCTGCCTGATAGCACTCCTCTGTGCTCTCTCGTCTGATAGCACTCCTCTGTGCTCTCTCCTGTCTGATAGCATTCCTCTGTGCTCTCTCCTGTCCGATAGGACTCTTCTGTACTCTCTCCTGTCTGATGGCACTCCTCTGTGCTCTCTCCTGTCTCATAGCACTCCTCTGTGCTCTCTCCTGTCTGATAGCACTCCTCTGTGCTCTCTCCCGTCTGATAGCACTCCTCTGTTCTCTCTCCTTTCTTATAGTACTCCTCTGTGCTCTCTCCTGTCTGATAGCCCTCCTCTGTGCTCTCTCCTGTCTGATAGCACTCCTTTGTGCTCTCTCCTGTCTGATAGTACTCCTCTGTGCTCTCTCCTGTCTGATAGCACTCCTCTGTGCTCTCTCTTGTCTGATAGCACTCCTCTATGCTCTCTCCTGTACAACATATAACATATTTATGTATTTGACAGTC